>NC_056737.1:1826818960-1826888960 GCF_019279795.1 Protopterus annectens
CTTCAGTTTCCACGATTAAGGTTCAGCTAGCGGCTATCTCTAATTTTCATGCTTCTTTTGAGCCTTCATTGATGTCTCACAAACTTTGTAAGTCTTTCCTTAAAGGAGCATGGCTCCTTAGGCCCCCAATATCTCACCCTGTTCCCCCTTGGGACCTAAATTTGGTTCTTGCTGCCTTAACTGCCCGCCCTTTTGAACTAGCTGCTACCTGTGATTTGAAATTTCTGTCCTGGAAAACTGCCTTTTTAGTGGCCATAACTTCGGCCAGGCGGGTTTCAGAACTTCAAGCTCTTTGTTCTGATCCTCCTTATTTGATATTTCACAAACATAGAGTGTCCCTGAAATTAAATCCCTCCTTTTTACCAAAGGTAGCTTCTTCTTTCTGTATTCAACAGACTCTAGAGCTCCCTGTATTTTTTCCCGAGTTTTCTAATAACGCAGAATATATTCTTCATCAATTGGACGTCCATAGACAACTGCGTTTTTATTTGAATAGAACTGCTCAGACGCGGAAATCAAATCAACTGTTTGTTTCCTTTGCAATAAACAAATTGGGTCAACCAGTAGCTAAAACCTCCATAGCTAAATGGATTAAAGATTGCATCTCTTTCATTTATTCACAGGCTAACAAAGAGCTTCCCTTTCCAGTCAAGGCTCATTCTACCAGGGCAATGGCTACTTCTGTAGCTTTTCACTCCAAATTATCAATAGATGATATTTGTGCTGCGGCTACCTGGACTTCTCCACACTTTCATTTCTCATTACAAACTAGATGTGGTTTCTCGAGGCAGGGCTTCCTTTGGTTCCACAGTTCTCAGGAGTGTTTTCCAATGAGCCACCCGGGATTTAGGTGCTAGGGACGCTGTCCCATCAGTTATGAATGTACGTGAGATAGGATCCCATTACATCTTTTAGTTATGTACTTACCATAACTTCGGATGTATGGGATCCATCTACATTCCTCACTCACCCTCCTTCCCCCTTCCATTGGGATTTAGAGGAAATGTAGTTCCATTTGGAGATCTTCTCTTGAAGAACTTTAGTTGGTTGTAGTAACTACTATTTTTTCTGTGTTTGCATGTAAGTATGAAAGCGAACAAACAAGATCTGGGGAAGCAAGTGTGGTGCATCCTGGGATAGAGGGTAGCCCAGCCAATAAGAGACTTCGTTCTAGTGTACTAGTTGGCTGAGTCGGAGCCGATGGATCAGCTCCGAGCCCATCAGTTATGAATGTAGGCGAGATGGATCCCATACATCCAAAGTTATGGTAAGTACATAACTAAAAGTTATTACCTCTCTGTACTTCTCCCTCATTAGGCCAATAATTGAGTACAATGCCCCATTTGGCATGTACCTCTCCAAACAATTGCACCAACTGGAAAGGCCACAGGAATACCTCGCAAAGAGAATCCATGGCCTCCAACACCTGTCCTATGCAGACAGTCTGAAATTACTATCGCTCTACTCGGTATCGTTCAGATTGCTCAGAGGTGATCTGTGTCTTGCCTACAAGGCAATTTTGGACCCTGCCCTACTAAAGATACTCCGTATCCATAAGTCTAACTCCTCGCACATTACCCACTTGAAAGTCCTAAATCTTATATGTGGCATCAACAAAACCTGCTGGAGACAGGTTTGTCTCCCAGAGGCTTCCCTGTCTCTGGAAGAGACTTCCCATACACATCAGAGTACCTCGCTGACCCTCTCAAGCACAACCTTGATGAGTGGATGGGAAACCACAAATTTGTCCCAGGGGTTCCACCTGTGTCCCTCACTGACAGGGGCAACAAGTGCTGACTGAGATTTCTTTTTCGGGAGATAAACTCTTGGCTAGGCTTACAAGGGCTTCAGGGCTATTAGTCTAGTAACCTCCTATGATCCTATCCTATAAATAAATACGTATTACTGTCCTTTACATCCCTCCTGGTGACAATACAGCTATACTGGAAAATATCCTACATTGGATAGCCATAACATTTCCACAAGAAAAAATACTACTAAGTGATGTGAATGTCAATTGGTTGGACATAAACTCTGGCTCTCCTGCATCTAGCATGAGCTCATATGATTTCACACAACTAATTAATAGCCTCACACATTACAGCAAGACATCAAATTCCCTGTTAGACTGGATGCTAGTATCAGAGCCTAGGTAATGCATCACATAGGTACAATGTCAGACTCTCTCAGTGACCACCTCCGAATCTATATGACCAGACATCTCACACATCCAGTTAAACAGCATATTTATAAAACAACATGCAACCTTTCCAAGTTTAACCTAGAAATGTTCATTACAACACTATCATTTATTAAATGGAACTTTCTAAAAATCCTCCCCCTAGATAATGCTATAAATTAATTCAATACAACTCTTCTAAATATTCTGAATAGCGTTATACCTCCTCGAAAGAAGAGACTAAAATAATGCAATTTGGTTATCCAAAAAGAGTAGAATGCTAATGCAGGATAGAGAAAAAGTATGGAAAGAACGTCAAAAATATAAAACACCACAATGGCTTGAAAACCTCAGAATGCTTTGCAGTCTTACTAAAAAACAAATAAATGAAGACAAAAAATAATATCTTTAAGAATAATACTAAACACAACCCTAAAAAATTCTTACATCCCACACAAAAATTCAACCCAAACCCCTCTCTCAATAACTTGCCACTCAAAACTGCAATACAGTTCAACTCTTATTTTATAGATAGTATAGCATCTCTAACCAAGGATTCCTTGGCATCTAATCCCAACCCTGCCCAACAGCCACATATCACCACATACACTTTCACCTTCAAAGCTGCGCCCACATCCTATATAAAACTACTCTTAAATAAAGTTAAACTGTGCTCTTCTTCAACTGATGACCTTCTAAGGAGGTACCTAAAATAACAGCCATTCAAATTGCCTATACTGAGTCAGTCGTTATAAACAAGTCAATCCAAGAATCCCATGTTCCCTCTCTATGAAAAAGTCACACATTATCCCTCTGCACAAAACGGAAATTCAACAGACATTAATAACTTTAGACCTATAGCAATCTTATCTCCCCTCACCAAAATACTTGAAAAATGTATTTAAAAACAATTTCTAAACTACTTCCTGTAGGATGAACTCCTATCCCCTACACAACTTGGCTTCTGTCCTTCCATAGTACTAGCCCTGCCCTTCTAATCTAAATATATACTGAAAATAAAGCCAGAGACAATTGCAAACTAGTCTTTTCCTTATTTCTTGACTTGTCTTAATAGCTTTCAACCTCTAAGCACAAGAAATCTGGACAAAGCCAAAAATAATGGGGGAAACATCCAAAAATAGGGACAGAGTTTAACCATTACTCTTATAGCCTTAGAAAGTTGCTATAATAAGAGGTTTTATTTTAGAATGCATTTTCTGAAGGCTATGAAGTCTAAAACTTAAATGAATATCATTATTTATTGACTTCACATCTCAATGATTTGGCAGAAAACCACAAGGTTTATGAGGAAAAGACCAAAAATATGAGGCAAAAATGTGAATATTCTGTGAAAATCTTGACAGTTAAGAGGTATAAGCCTTCAACACAGTTGAAGTCAGAGCAGACTTCTACTTCAAATGTCCTCACTAGGTCTCTCCCAGCCCACTCTTCCATGGTTCAAAAGCTACCTGTCCAATAGGTATCAATCAGTAAAATGGCACTCTATGCTCTGTCCTTACCCCCCAGTCACCACTGGTGTATCACAAGGCTCTATCCTTGGCTCCTTCCACTTTAACATTTTCACCAAGACCCACTATACATCCACACAACAGGTCACTCTAATGCAATATGCAGATGAGTCTAGTCTCATTTGCACATCTGACAACATGGTACATCTCCAGAAAATTGCTCAGGAAGCTTTAACAGCCACTGAAACATGGCTTTGTAACTTATAATTCATGCTCAACCCAAAAAGAGACCAAAGTACTACTTTTCCCCAAATCCCTCTCTCATGAAAAAACAAAATTTTAAGTCCTCTCTCTTGATAATACAACCATTGGAATCATTTCTCATAACAAATTATTAGGGGTGATAGTGGATGATAATCTTACATTTGACCTGTATATACAAAATTGCATAAGAAAAACTCATCAAGCAACTTCCAAGATGGCTGCAACTTAATTTCAGCTCTTCCAGTTTGAAAACAGAAACTCATTAGACAGAGCCAGTAAACTCATATTTTTGCATATGTTTTAGTAACTGGATAGTAAATACACAGCCCAGATGTCAACAAAAAAGAAATTCAGAGAACCTGAAAGAAAATGAATCACAAAACGTGAGGAAAAAAACACTGACTGGGAAGAATTTTGCAGCTGTTCAGCAAAAAGCAGTGCAAGCTCCAGCTTTGGTGCAAGACATGACTTCCAGTAACCTACAGGAAAAAATAAGTCAAATGTACTCAGAGCTGATTAAAATAAATGAAACACTGAAGGAGTATATCAAATAAAATAACAAAAGGGTGGGAAAATGGAAGAAGCTTAAAAAAGATATTCAGGTGAGGTGATAAAACTGCAAAGATCAGAGGGTGAAATGAAGAAAAGGCTGGCTGAATGTGAGGCTGCTCGAGAAGAGATGTTTACAAAAATAATAGAAATAGTGGACAGAGCACGTAAGGGAAAACCTGAGATTTTCTGCTGTACCAGAGAAGCTGGAAGGAACAGTCTGTATTAATTTTATGAAAGCACAAATAAGCAACTGGACTGGTATTCCACAGCAGGAGTTGTTAATTGAAAGGACACATTGTGTGTATGCTCCAAACCTGGCCAAAAGAAAGCAACCTACACCTTTAATAGTAAAGATGCAATCCTACTAGCAGAAGGAGTTGATTCTGACAAAACTGTGGCAGAAGGATAAAGTACTAAAAGTGGGAGATAGCGGAGTGTTTGTGAAAAATGATTACTCGCTGTATACCATGTAGAAGAGGAGTAAATTTAATCCACTAATCAGGGAATGTCAGGAAGCAGACATGAGATTCAAGCTGCTGTACCCAGCTATTTTCAGAATATTCTTTCCTGGAGGAACAAAATCATTTTTTGATGCAAAACATGCTAAGGAGAAAATACAAAAGTTTGTCCAACAAAAAGTGAGTTATGAAACAGGAGATTCCGCTTCTTATTCTTCTGGTAATAAAGCCCACAGGGAGACTGCCAGTGAAATGTTTTCTCTTTAGTAACTTCCACCTCTGTAAAATCTTAGAATGCATACATGTAACTACTGTTTGTGTAGAAATATAAATAGAAATGTAACTTCTCTCTGTTTTTATCTGGAACTTAATATAATGTAATGCAAGCAAATGGAGCTTTTCTCCCTGGTCCTCTGCTGAAAATGAGTATTATCCAGTCGGACTTTTCCAGTAAACAAAGACAAATAAATAAATAAATAAATAAATAAAAGAAAAGAAAATAAATAAATAAAACGTCCAATGGTTCAATGGAAAATGCTTGAGAGACAGAAAAGAGCACAAGAGTTGACTAGAAGAACTGGGAGTACATTAGAAATAAAGCAGAGATTGTATTTGGGGAATGGAGAGCAACAGGAATAAAACCAGCAACTTGGAAATTGACAAATAAATGTGGGATTGCAAAGCATTAATTATATTTGTGAAACATGACAGAACAAAGAAACCTGGAAATATTGGACTTTTTGACATTGTTAAACTTGCAGGGGACTCTAAAGCACATGTCCTACTTCACGTCATTGATGTTTGGAGGAACATTTAGGACAGAGGAAGAGAAAGAGGAAGGAATGAGTTTAACTGTAAGCAAAACAAAGTTTTGTTCTTAACAGTAGTTTTTTATAATGCATGATATAATATGCATGCTATAAGTTTTCTCAGATATTTTTGAGTGTAATGGGGATGCAAAAGTAAACCGGTGCCCCTGTTTTCTTCTTCTATCTTTCTCCTTGTTCAGTTTTAAGAAATGTAGGCACTGCAATGTACAAAAGAAGAAAAGTCTGCTAAAAATATATTGATGCAAGAAAAGTTGATGTGCTTTTTCTCACTCTTGCATAGGAGAATTACTGGATTAAGGCCCATGGCTTGATCTAGTAACATGTTTTAAGAGAAAGCAAGTAAATAAAAAAAATTGACTATAATAAAAAGACTGCTTGTAGAAGCAACTGTGTATCTGGTTCTCATGTCTCCATGGACAATCTGATAAATAGCAATATAAATAGAATGCTTCTTTCTTTCAATGGCTAGGAGATCAATTTTCAGAAATCATTCAAGTGTTTTCTCAGTCTGGGTGAGTAATAAAGATATGACAAAACCAGGCAGCGCTTAGTAGAGGCACAGACTATACCATTCATCTTAACATGGATAGCCTTCCTTTTAGGTTAATCCAAGTCTATGAGTGTTGCTGTCAGTCTGGAACAATTCTTCCTATCAGGAGGGTAAAACTTTAATATTTGAAGATGTACATAGCTTTGTATGTTAGTATGAAGTTGATAGGTTTTAGGGGTGTATTGAGGGTGTGTTTGATTTTTTGTTTGAGGGTGTTCAATAAAACAAAAAGTTTTGTAAGATGTGACATAAGCTCAAATAGATATGACAAGAAAAAACTGTATAAAAGATCAACCTGCCAAACAGTGTATGCATGTAACACAAAATCTGGAAGTAGACACTTAAAAAAGCTGCTACACATAAAAGGTGGGAATAATAACTTTTTAACATAATGGCACTTTTTATATTATCTTTAAATGTAAATGGTCTCACAGATACATACAAAAAAAGAATAGTGAACTATATTAAAACATGTAAAGTGCAAATAGCTATGCTATAGGAGGCACATTTGGGAAGAACTGAGCATGTGGATTTGATAAATAAAGGTTTTCAGGATGGTTATTCAGCAGAATACCTGGGACAAAGGAAAAGAGGAGTAGTTATATTAATTGCAAGAGGAACTCCAATAGTGACAGAAGAGGATAAAAAATAATGGTAAATTTGTAGTACTAAGGGGCTACTGGCATGGGAGGAGGATTACACTGTCATGTATTTATATTCCATCTAAAACTGCTATAATGGAACTTAAGAAAATTCTGGGAGAAATAATCAGTTTCAGCAGGAAATATTACTTATAGGTAGGGACTGAAATTTGATTTGCAACAGTGAAGATGTATCATGGGGCAGAAGGGAAAATATAACACAGGAGGGTAGATTTTTGAAGAAAATTATGAAAATATTTGGCATGGAAGATTTGAATTCAGTAGTAGGAGATCTGTGTGAATTTGCATATTATTCCTCAAGATACAAAAACTGGGCTAGATTAGACAAAACGTATATTTCACAGGAACGTGTATTTAATTGAAAGTTTTAAGATGCATCTGATAACTATTTCAGATCATGTGACAATAATAACTAAAATAAAAATGCAGAGTAATAAAATAAAAATGAGACACTGGTGCTTCCCTACCTAGCTGTTGAAAAGAGAGGAATTTAAGGAATAGATAGTGGAAATTATTTGGGAGTTATTAGAGTAGATAGAAATTTCTTCTGAAACTATAGCTAGGGAGTGGGACAAAATTAAAGTGGAGTTTAAAAATAGGGTGAAAATAAAAGAAAGATGTATATGGTTATGAAGTAACAAGAATTATTTAGAGGGTCTGGCAAAGTTTAAAGTATTGCAGAATAGAAGGAATCTCACAGAACAAGAAGAGGAGCACTTGCAGAAGCTAAACAGAAAAATAAGGGATTACCTCGGTAATTTGTATGAGTTTAGAAGGATTTCTGGTAAGCAACTGTTTTTTGATAGTAACTCCAGAGCACAAAAACTTTTAACACAATGACTCAGGCAACAAAAAGTAGAGAGGTTGTCGCAAAGCTTAGTGAGCCTATAACAAGGAAGATAACAAGAGACACTACAGAGGTACTAGAAATATTTTGGAAAGTTTATGAAAATCTGTATAAAGCAGAGAAACATGTAAATCAAGAAAAAGTACAAATGGAAATGTTTATGGAGGAATTAAATATGCCAAGGATAGAGGTAGATAATGTTCAGTTACTAACAGTTACAATAGGAGGAGATGAGATAAAAATGGTGATGCATAACCAATTTACAGGAAAGTCCCCAGGAATAGATGGTATTTCTGTGGATATTTGGAAGCTAGGATGGAAAAAACTGATAAAGATTTGGAATGTTTTGTTTAACAGTATTTTAATAGGAGGAGAAGCATCAACATCCCGGAAGAAAGCGGTGGTGGCTATAATACCTATAGAGGGTAAATACCCATTAAATCCAATTTCATACAGGCCTATTTCAATCCTAAACCATGATTATAAAGTGTTTATGTTTATAGTGGCTAGAAGAATGGCAAAGGTGATGCCAACATTGATAGATATGGATCAATGTGGTTTTGTGGAGTGGGGGCAAACATTTGACAACATTAACAAAACAATGCTGATCCAGAGGAAAGCAGAATGTAAGAAAACACCACTATTGTTGGTGGGTATTGATGCAGAGAAAGCATTTGACAGAGTAAGCTGGGAGTTTATGAGCAGGGCAATGGAAGTATTTGCATTCTCTGATAAAATTATAAGGTTGATCAGGAGAATATTTGAAGGATCAGAGGCAACAATTAAATTGGATGGTTCCTCTCTAATAATTTCTGTTTGAGCAGAGGAACCAGGCAGGGTTTTCCTCTTTCCACTTTATTTGCATTATATTTAAAACCATCAGCAAAGAAAATAAGGGACTGAAAAATTTAAGAATATAATTTGTATGGCAGTCAAGAAAAACTGGCTCTATTTACAGATGATATTATTTTATAATTAATAAAAACAGAAAAAGGACATTTTAGTGTTGTGGAACATTTTGAGATGGTTTCAAATCTTTTCAGAATATAAAATTAATGAAGCTAAAACAAAAATAATAGCTGTAAACTATGTACCCACACATGAACTGGTTCAGCAATATCCATATTTATGGGGACATGAAAAAAATGAAGTACTTAGGAGTATGGATTGAAAAGGATTCTGGTGTGGCAGCTAAGGATATGTGGGAAGAGACTAAACAAAAGATAATACAAAAACTGAGAAATTGAAAGCTCTGTTTTATGGATATGGATAGCAAGATACAAGCAGTCCCTTTAGTTTTATACACAAAGGTCAGGCATATTTTTATCAACCAGAGGAGAAATTGAGAACAGCAATTAATAAAAAGCTGAAGGATTTTATTTGAGAGGGGAAGATGGCAAGAGTGAAGTGGAATAAGCTTATTCTTCCAATAGAACAAGGCGGTTTGGGATTACCCTGATTTGAAGGGATATGTCAGAGCTACACAGTTAAGGCTCCTAGACATAGCAGAAGCAGAACGTTATAATTCAAAGTGGAAGGGAATGTTGACAAAACAGTGGGAAGCTCAAGAAACAAGGAGAGACTGGGATTGTGGATGCAAATCCTTAAAGAGATTAACAACAATCATACACAATATTATATTCATCAAGTAGCAGAAGGTATTCTAAGAGTTAAGCCAATACAGGAATTGAGAAAAGAGGTTCTGCTGATAGGGATGACTACAATTAGGGATACAGACATTAGGCAAGAGGGTGTTGGAATTTATTGGAGAAAACTGGCAAACGAATCAAGGTATTGGGAGCACATAGTTAGAGAGGGCAAGGTAATCGAATGGGAAGAGGCCAAGAATTTATTTGGACTGCAGGTTAAAGATTTCTTCCCTATCAAGAACTGATATCAGAGTATAGGCAAAGAAAAACAAATAGGGGGTTCCTATGCAAAAGACCAGCACTGTAGAGTTTTTAGTAGAATCTAGAACAGAAGCTTCTGTTAAAAAAGGAATAATTAGTAGAGAATAAAAATATTGCATGGTAACTATAAGAATCAATCAGAGAAGGTTGGAAAAGATTGAGAAGAGAGATTGGATAAGCATTCACAAAGAAACAATGGGGGGGATATATGTATGTCTCCCAAATATGCAACAAAGTCTAGAAGATTTAGGATATTTGCTTGGAAGTGTTTACATAGATATTTTTATACCCCAAGTAGACTCCAAAAGTTTTTTTTTTCCTCAGGTAGATAGCAAACGTTGGAGGTATGATGGGGAAGAAAGAGATAATTGGGAACATATTTTCTTGGACAGTAATGAATTGGCAGACTTTAAAAATTCCCTGCAGACTACTCTATCAGAAATATTAGGTTGGCAAACTGGTATAACTAAGGAAATTATTTTTTGAGCTATGATACAGAATCAGAATTGCTTAGACATAGTAAGGCCTTGCTGAGTCTAATTATGGTAGCTGCCAAAAAAGCAATTACTAGAAAATGGAAATCAAAGCCTAAACCAACTGTACTACAAGTAGTGAATATACTAACAGAGATAAATAACTGAAATGAGATCTTTAGAAAATGCTAGGAGAAAATTACATAGAAAAAATGGGAACTGTGGGAACAATACATGCAGAAGATGAATGAGGTTTAAAAGAATGCAGGATTTGAATGAGCTATGTAATGTTTGACTGACAGTGACTGGGTAGATTATCAGTGATGTATAATGTTTGCAACTAAAATTATGTCAATATGGTTTGTTTTCATTTATATAAATGTATGATTGCCTATGTCATAAGTGATAATTTAATACAGCTGTTTCTTGTTTAAAAAAAGAAAAACTCATCAAAAACTAGGAATGCTTTACAGAGCCAAAACCTTTCTCACTGACACAATTAAAACTACACTAGCGACTATTTATCTCCTCCCCACACTTCTTTATGGTGCTCCCATCCTTCTTCACCTCTAGGCTTCACAAAAATTAAAACTTAAACAATGAATTGGGTATAATAACTACATGCTCGCTTGTTGATATTTGCTTTTAATATTAATAATATTTGCATATTATTCTACTGATAATGCTACTACTTCTTTCAGCAGTAGGTGCACCCACAGAAATCTTCCCTTGATCAAAGGGGCAAGTTACAAACGTAGCCTAACAGTGAAATTCTTGACTAATAAGTAGTTCATTAGTTCCCCACCCCAAGTGCTTCTGAATGTATATTCTTTGCAGAAGTTGAGAAAGAGTTCTGGAAAATGTCAATACATTATCAATACCATCATAGCTAGGAGCTGCTCTTGTAAGGTAGAGAGATAAATCCCTACCTACGGTCCGGTTGACCTGGGTTCAATTAGCAGCTTGGGCGATTGATGGAGTCACAGGGAGGGAAATACATGCCTGGGGAGGTGGAAGGGTGTTTGCTGATGATGTCCCCTTAGGGCAAGCATGGTCCAAAGGAAGGAGTTGCCATTTGACATGATTGACAAGTGTAGGAGGTGGGGAAAGAAGTAGGTGGGACATATAATGACAGAAGTGGAGACAGGCGAGCTCCCATGACACCCTTAAGATCTGCGAGCTCCCACACCTTTAGGATCCACTACTGACAACAGCAATAGAAGTCCAGGGGGGGTTAGGAGATGAAATGGTTGACCTTGTGTGGGCATGGGGGTAATAGGGCCTTGGATGGTTGGGTGATGACCCAAGGGGGGGGGGGTCAAAAAATTAAAAAAATCGTTGCTGCCTTCAAGGAAGGTACATGAATGGTTGTTCTTAATGCTGAACAAAAATGTAATGCATTATTTACTTTTTAATTTCACTTATACTTCATTAAAACACATTTTTGAGTGCAAACATCATCAGATGTGTTGAACTTTGATGATGCTAATGTAGCAGCAAGCAACAGCTACTTTGATGATTCACACTGAAATGCAACATTTACAGAAGTAAATTAATGTTAAGGGCATTTGCAGTAAAGATAAATCAGAAAATTGCAATAACCAGCACAGTCTGTCACTACACTGAGGATGTTAAAACACATTAATTATTGCTTTAGTTCATACCTCTCAACCTGTTAGTGCAAGAAATCTGGACAAAGCCTGACAACATGGGGGGACCCAGGCCTAAAAATAGGGGCATATTTTACATTTTCCTCTTATAAAGTTAGAAAGTTGCTAGAGTAACAGGGTTTGTTTTAACATATATTTTCTGAAGTGGTTAAGTCTAAACTCAAATGTAGGTCATTATTTAGTGACTTCAGTTCTCAGATCATCCTAGTGATTTGCCAGAAAATCACAATTTTTATGAGGAACAGGGCAAAAATATGAGCCACAAATCTGGACATCCTGTGAAAATCTGGACAGTTGAGAGGTATGGTAATGGTCATAACATAGTAAGTATTATAGTTACATTACTGTTAAGTACATTTGCAGTAGAAGTACAGCATACATTTTCAATAAGCTTCACAGTCTTTAAGTATATTTAAAATATTAAAAACATAATAAATACTACATTAATAATAATGTCATACTTATTATAGAACTCTGTCAGGCTCTCTGGTATGTCTGCGACCCACTTGGCAGGCTAGTCTGGTCATTTTCTTTGGAAGTCATTATACCAGTGCCTGCACTGCTCTCCACTGCAACAGTTAAGGATGTGAGTTCATCATTAAGATGAGTCTAAATATCAGTTTTTTGTGAATGGCCTTTCATCCACCTGTTCGAGCTTAGGCCAGTATGATGCTTGCCAAAGTTAGGGAAAGATTATAGTTTTTCTTTCACACCAACTTGGAGCCCTATCCCACACTCTGATAGAAAAGGTCATTTTGATGCCAGGTTCAAGTCAGAATGAAGGAATAGCTTCAATAGTTGACAAGATTTAAAAATGTTAATACCGTTGTGTAATTATGGAGTGTACTGTAATTTGCTGCATAAAAAAAACACACTTGTTTAACATGCTGTAATTTAACACTAATGCAGTTGTTTAGTGCAGACTATGGTACCTGACAAAGGGAATGCTCAACCATACTGCTGACATTTATTGTATTTTACAACCTAAACCATCAGTAAATTACCAAGGCAGCCTTTCCCCCTCCTCTTCCAGACACCTTTTCAGGTATGCATTCCAATGTACACATTCTTACATGTGTCCCAGACAAAGAATTTATTTACCAAAAATAAATAAATAAATTTAAAAAGGGTATCATCAAAACTGTCACATGTATGACTCTCTTGTTTTATTGCATAATGTTGCAGTATTGATTAAATTACATTTACCAGTGTACTTCATCTGAATAAGGAGAGGGCTAGACTGCTGAACGCAAAACTTGCTATTTCTATGGAAAAGGTGCTATAGCATCAGGGAACAAGACCCAAGAAAGATAACTTCACTGCCAAAAGAAGTATATCCTCATGGATGAACTCAGGAAAATGTTATTTATTTATTTTTTTTGGAAAAGGGAGTCCAAAATAGGTAGAGCGAGTTAAGATGTAAAAACAAGTACTGGTTGACGTCAATGCAGTACGGGGAAGGAACCACACCTTGGCACAGTACAGAAAGACAGCTAATGATATGGTGTCCCATGCAAGGAATTAAGCTAGACAGAGTGCAACTGCATGTAATACCAAGGGTGATGGACCTTCCACTATCCAAAATTTAACACCCAATGAGGAATATCTGCTCTTCCTCTAAGGGAATGAATATGATGCAGAGGATAAGGGTACTGGGTTGATTCAAGGTGGCACAGATACCAGCACTTTGGTACACCTTCAACATCCACATACAGGTGGTACAGAAGGTCAGTGTTTTTGTGGCATTTGCAATATTAGGCCATGTATACCTTGATGTGATAAATGTCTGCATATAACTGTGAAATGTTTCCTCATCGGGTACTTCATTAACATCAGCAGAAGCACCACCTCGGCAGACAGCACATGATAAGAGTGGACATTGTAAGTGTAATATTAGTAATGTCTTTCGGTTTTTCCTGGTTAGGGGTCACCACAGTGGAACGCCGGTCCACTTATGATCGGCAGTAGATTTTTATGGTGATGAGGTGACAGCGCGATGCCCAACCTGCAATGAAGGCACACCGATTCACGCACCCACCTACCTGCATGTCTTTAAATGTCACTCGACCGCAGGGAGGATATGCAGACTCCACACAGAAGGTGCTAATTCAGTATAAGTGTAATACTAATTCAGATGTCTTTCACAGGAGACATTCATCAATAATTATATATTGTCTCACAGGTGCAGCACCCCAAACAATAACATTTTGTCATGCACTAAAGCATGCTGATGTTGACAGCAGAAATACTGTCACCAATGATGCCATTGCTGTTATACTCATGACACAGCTTCAGGACAGAGGTACATAGTCACAAAGTACACTGGCTGGGCCCATAGTCACTGACACAGGCTCACACACTGGCCTAATGAGGAAATGCCATTTTTAGAAGCATGAAATCACCTTACAACTCAATACCTGAACCTCTAGAGGAAGATATAACAATATCTGAGGTTTCATTACTCACTGGGGCACCAGGTGAAGAGATCAATCACAGCTGGATCTAGAGGCACAAAAGGCCTTGATTGCACAACAGCACATGTGCAGTGACATAGTTCAGGCTCAGACTACTACTACTGAGGGTCATGTAGAGATGGTTAAAGTGCTACAGGGTATTCATGAGGAAATTCACCAATACATGGGAATGTTGGAGGCCAGGGACAATGCTATGATGATCTTCATGCACAGTATGTCAGCCTCTATCTACACACTAGTAAGGACTTACCAGACATGCACTGGAGATGCTGCTGAATGAGGCTAAGGGAATGTCCACATGCATGGTGGATAAGTAGCCCAAACACCATGTGTGTCCCAAAAAAGTGCAACAGGCATGCATGTGGATTTCTCCCAAGAAGAAGGTCATTAGGCCTCATCAAACATCCACATCATAAGGTAGGAGCTCTGAGTTAAGTTTTAGGTCTTGCAGCACTAATTCAGTCAACATCAAGAGCTTTCCCTGAATCCAGAAGGTCTTGTCATTGGACCAATTTAACTTCAAGCTCACATGCTAGCACTTGCTCATAACAATGGGACCATCACAGACACTATAATTAGGGGACACTGTTTATGACATATTTCAAATTTAATACAATTTCAGTTAACGTAGCACATACCTCAGGCAACAGGAAAACAATTTGAGAAGAAAGTACAGATAAAAGCAAAGGACATAGGTTGGAAAAGACAAGTACTGTACTCACCTGCATGCTGGAAAAAGTCAAAGAAAAAATAAACACAATGTCAAGAGATGACCTGTTATATAAGGATAAAACAATTCTGGCTCCAATATCACCGACATTTGCATTAACAACTGAATGCAGTTTTATTAACACATCAGTTCAATTATTCAGCATTATTTATTTAAATTTTTTTATTTATCCATTACTGACCAGTTAGTATCACTAGGCTAACAGCGTGTTTTCTGCATATATCGCTACATCATCTTGTTACTTTCATCCACACTCCCTCCACTGATACAACTAGCACATGTGTCACTGAATATTACAAGGCATGCAAATGATGTTGGGTATGACCATATGAACAATACATTGGTGTATGATATGTAGTGAAATGTCTAATGCACAGTGGGAGTTGGCCATGCAGTACTCAGCATTGCCCACAGGTAACAATGAATCACCAGGTATTACTTTTGTAATGTTACACTGTTGAATAGTGAATATCTTAGCCCATAGTTATCCGTATCCTTAAGGTAAAACCCTGTGAGATACCCAATGTGCTCCCATTCTGTCTCTGAAAGGTCACCTTGGCAATGAGAAGTATACATACCTTGGTATCCATAAGACTAGGAAGACCATGCTCCCAGTTCCACTTTATGGGCTATACCAGTTTACCAAAGCTCTTATGGTCTCCTGGTCAACTCTAAATCTATTAAGTAATTCTTGTTCTGCACAGTTCAAGTGGGTTATTCTCTGTCTATATCTCCATCTAGGTTGACAAGTCTGACTGAGTGCACCAACTCACAAGCAGCAGAGACAAGCAACTCAAAGTGGAAACCAGTAAGGTTTGCAGCAGAACAGAGCATCTTTTCTAACTGAAAAGTGATTGGAAAATACATGGATTTGTTTTTATAACAGCAATGTGCAAGGGACAATTGTGTACCAAAAAGTGACTCTGAATCACAAAAGGCAGGAAGAATGCCTGATTTACATGGTTAAGTTATTTCTTATGCACACATTTCTCATTTACATTGTATTATCTACTAATTTGCCTATAAAGGTCTTAATAAGTTTCTAACTGCTGTACATGATGAATACAGCTTACGTCTGTGAATCACATGGCACACTTGCATAATGCTATAAATACCACCCATTATTTTCAAGACTTGAAATTTCATTTTTTACATGAATAAGGAAATGTGTCAGTCAGCACTTTATACTATATTTAAAAAAGCATTAAATAAAACCAAGAACAAAAGTGTCAGTATGTTGTGTATTATCAAAGTATATTTGCAAAAGAAGTTGGAATATCAGTATAGTTATCTGCTATACTACAACATGCATATATATATATATATATATATATATATATATATATATATATATATATATATATATATATATATATATACAAGTAAAAATGAAAAAAAAAACCCACAGGATGACGTATTAATACAAAACTAGTATTTTACTATATACTGAATAGTATATCGAGCAGACAGAGGCTGAAATAATTATTGCATGCCTCATATTTCAAAAATTACTCTAGAATATGCACAACTTTCCAAGGAATTCCTATTGCAATAATTACCCTGATATAGCTACAAGTTTTCAATAAGTGGCATAATTACATATTTCCACTGAGTGCATACTAAAGTAATTATCCTGGTAATATGTCTGTAAGTTTCCTTTGAACTCCTTTTCTTCCATACTTGAGAGTGAACAAATCTCATAAGGGTGCAGTAAAGGGCAACTGCACAGTTAATAGTATTTCAAATCACTGTATTACATTTAATCAAATTTACTTCACCAAAGGAACATTTAATCAAATGTACTATTTGCACATTTATTTATAGATTATCCACTTTATTTAGTTCAGGATTGCGGGGGGGGGGGGGGGGGTTAAGAGCTTTTCTTAATACTTGGTACAGGACAGAGAACCCAATCCTGGATAGGGTACCTGTCTGTCACAACATGCATGCACTCATTCACATTTGGCAACATGCCCACAGCCAGTTTGTAGAATTACCATTTTATGTGCTACATATCTTTTGGGAATGGAAGGAAACTACAACAGCTGCCACACAGGTACAGGGGAGACATGCAGATACCACACAGAAGATACCTCAGCTGAAAAATAAAGTGGAAAACCAAGTATGGCGAGGTAACAAAGATAAGTGAATATTTCAGTTTGCATCTGTTTTAGCTCAGGTCTTTAGGCCTATATTAGTAATTCCAGTAAGTAGTTTTACTGCATTTCACCATTTCAGTGGTCTAACAGCTAGTATTAACCTCTAGTTTTTTATGTGGTGAGTGAGAGTCAGGCTAGTTTAGGGATTGTGTTTGCTTTAAAACAATTTCAAGTCTGCCAGCTACAAAGCTATGTGTCTTAAGATGTAACACAGTACATTCAGAGGAGTAGATGCCTCTCCACACAAGAAATATGTATAAAAAATAACGAATAATAAGCCAGCAAAAGAGGCAACCATGCAGCAAACACAGAGACTGTCAGCGATAAACTCAACTTGTAACTTTAATGGTGTACACAGGTAAGCGCTTTCACATTCGCTTCATCAGACCAAAAAACACCACCTCTGAAAACCACACCTTATATAGTCAACAGCTGACTATGACGTAATATACAAAATAAGAAAAGTTAAAATTCAGTACGGCATATATATATATATATATATATATATATATATATATATATATATATATATACATACAAAACGCAGAAACAGACTCATTAAAATCACAAAAATATAAACTCATGACATCAAAACATGATTCAAATACTAAAAAAAAGTCTATAGTAATAATTCATATATATATAAAGAAGTACATGTGAAACTTATTAAAGTCACAAAGATACAAACTCCAGGCATCAGAGTATAGTATCAAGTGCTAACACAGTCTTGTGTCTATACTGATAATACACATTATAAAAATTTTAGCATAAAAGATTTCACATAACATTGATGAAAAAAAGATATGAGGTATCATAAAAATCCATGTCATTCTAAAAATAACATAAAAAATATTAAATCATAATGGCAACAAAGACTATCTTCGGGATTTCAGTATGGGTTTAAGGAAAGCCCTCTCATTAAGACCCCTACCCTTATCGACTCTAAGCCTTAATATCCAGTTGACTTTCTTTTTCTCAGTACCATTCCTGATGTCACCTTGTCTGGTAATGGGTGTAACTACATCAATAACCATGAAACTAAAAATATGCTCATCCCCTAGGGCCATGACAAGTTTAGCTAAGGCGTTGTTAATGTAATTCACCTAATAACCATTGGAACATTATTACTACCAACAGTGATCTTAGGAACATTGTTGGTGAAATACCTGTTTTCAGGTTTAAGAATAAACCTATTTTAAGAAGAATATTATGTCAGCCTATACATAGAGGTGCTTCCAGTGATAGTACGGGCACCACTCCCTGTGGAAAATGTAATTTTTGTAGCTTTATCAACACCAGTGGTTGCTTTATCCATCCAGACACTGGCAAGGAATACAGATTCAGAATAACTGCAAATTGTAGCACTTCACATGTTGTCTACTTAGCTGTGTGTAATTTATGTTCCTCTTTCTATATTGGTAAGACCAATAGAATATTTTGTACCAGAATAAGGGAACATCTTTACGCCATTAAGGTGAATTACATTAACAACGCCTTAGCTAAACATGTCATGGCCCTAGGGGATGTGCATATTTTTAGTTTCATGGTTATTGATGTAGTTACACCCATTATCAGACAAGGTGACATCAGGAATGGTACTGAGAAAAAGGAAGTCAATTGGATATTAAGGCTTAGAGCCGATAAGGGTAGGGGTCTTAATGAGAGGGCCTCCCTTAAACCCATACTGAAATCCCGAAGATAGTCTTTGTTGCAATTATGATTTAATATTTTTTATGTTATTTTTAGAATGACATGGATTTTTATGATACCTCATATCTTTTTTTCATTAATGTTATGTGAAATATTTTATGCTAAAATTTTTATAATGTGTATTATCAGTATAGACACATAAGACTGTGTTAGCACTTGATACTATGATGCCTGGAGTTTGTATCTTTGTGACTTTAATAAGTTTCACATTTTCTTCTTTATATATATGAATTATTACTATAGACATATTTGTTTAGTATTTGAATCATGTTTTGATGTCATGAGTTTATATTTTTGTGATTTCAATGAGTCTGTTTCTGCGTTTTGTGTATATATATATATGCCGTACTGAATTTTAACTTTTCTTATTTTGTATATTACGTCATAGTCAGCTGTTGACTATATAAGGTGTGGTTTTCAGAGGTGGTATGTTTTGGTCTGATGAAGAGAATGTGAAAGCACTTACCTGTGTACACCATTAAAGTTACAAGTTGAGTTTATCGCTGACAGTCTGTGTTTGCTGCATGGTTGCCTCTTTCGCTGGCTTATTATTTGTTATTTTTTATACACATTTCTTGTGTGGAGAGGCATTTATTCCTCTGAGTGTACTGTGTTACATTTTTATTTAAATTTTTGCCTTTTATACACTCATTGGAGACATGGCTGATGGTTCCGTTAATGTGGAATTGGATTATAGACCTCCCGAGCCTGTGAGAAATGCTGAGAAAGTCAGAAAAGGGAATAGACCAATCGGGTCTACTCAAATAGATAATGCTCCAATTGCATTATCTGGAGAAGGTGAAAACCTGTCACAAAAGTTTTCAGCTTGCTTGAGGAGTGATAGTAACCCTCTATTTCTATATAAAGCCAACTGTGAAGGTTTGGCGGCGTCCGTTAATACAGCAGAAATGGAAGAGCTACGTTTGGCAGTCGACAAGCTCGAAGGGGATTCATTGAGGTTTAAACGTTTATTGGTACAACGACAATATTTTGAGGTCTGCCTCAGCAGAGGTATTGTACCGAGGTGTCTACAGATCTTAAAGATGCTGACATACGGGGAGCAGTACCCGGAACTTCTTGGGAAGTGGCAGAAACTAAACTTGGAGGTGAGCTTGAATTATATTAAATTACTTGTTGAATTTTTCAAGCCAGAAGAAGAGAATTTGAGGGTTTCTATATTACAACAACAACAAGCCCTCTATAAACGCTTTGCTTCAGCGATTGTAGGCCGTGCTTTAAGTACTGTCTAAGATGGCATATTAGTCTATGAAAGACGGTTGCTGCAGCAAAAGCACAGCAAAATTGACAGAGACACTTAGGATTTCAGAGAGGGCCATGTCTTCACTTGGCCTGGAATGAACTGTACATTTGGACAAGAGACCAATAGTAGGGGTAGATTGTTCAATGTCCATAGCGGCATTCAGCCGGGAACTAGTAATGCTTGCGGCAGTGTAGAAAATAATAAAGTGAAAGAAAGTGTTCTTGTAGAACCTGCTGTTGTTTCCAGTTCCCCTAGAACTTTTGTTGGTGAAAGGATGATGGAAGGCTTTGGCCCACATTCACCTACACAAACTGTCTTGCAGAATGAACTGCCCTTGAACAACAATGTCTCTGCCATTAATGCATTGATTGCAACTCAACCGGTAGTACAACCGAAGCTTCCTCAAACCAACAGAATTAATAGGGATTGTATTCAAACTAATGGCATGGATTTTCCTGAATTTCCCCCTTCCCATCTCCATGGAGAAGGGGGTAAAGAGAGACCACTCTGTAAGCCATGGCAGACAGAAGCAGAAACTCTCAGTAGAGAGGCAGTCAAATCAGTCACTCAAAAAGATGTGGCAGCAGATGTGGACAGTCTAGTTTGGAACATTTCCAAAAGAACTTTGGATTTGGATGAGCTTAATGTTCTCAACAAGGGTCTTAATTTTATCCCTACCAGTGGCAACAATTTAACAAATGTATTAATTGATGTAAGGATGTTTTTGAGGAATGTGATGTTACAGTATGAATTTGGAGGTCATGTTACTGAATGTAAAACTTCTTTTTAAAAAACCTAGTACATATATGCCCAATAATCTTCCATTTATAGATGCCTTCTATAGTTTGGTTGAAGATGATTTACATGCCTTTTATTGTGAAGGCAGTCTTAATAGACACCAGAATAAGACTAAAAGAATACATTTTTCTGTTAACGACAGGATAGCTATGCGCAGATTACAAAATGATTCCACCATAGCCATAAGACCTGCAGACAAAGATGGCCCTGTGGTAGTTATGGACCAAGAAGGCTATCGAGAAGCCATGGTTAAAATGTTGAGTGATGCCAAATACTATCAAAAGATAAACAAAGATAAAGTTAATGAAATTATGTGTAAGATATCTGTAATGATAGAAGATTTGGTCAGAAGTTTTGACATTACTAGTGAATTAGGTATGGTTTTTGAAGTAGAGTATCCTATGGTCCCCATCATACAGGGCCTACCTAAAATTTATAAAGATAGCTTGAATCCCCCTATGAGACCTATTGTCCCTGGTAAGGGGTGGTGTACTGAACCTTTCTCTGTATATGTTCAGAAGATTCTTTGACCACTTTTAGATAAAAACATCATTGTTCTCAAAGACACTAAACAAATTTTATTAGATTTGTATCATTTCACCAATACACATACAATGTATTCGGATATGTTATTTGTCACTCTTGATGTACAATCTTTATTTGCTGTTATTCCAAATGATTTAGGTGTTGAATCAGTTAAGAATTATTTGATTAAACATAGTAGTTATAACAGTAAACATATTGATCTTATGTGTCTCTTTCTGTAAGCTATTCTAGAAAACAATGTATTCATTTATTTACAAGAGTTTTATATCCAGCGTGATGGCGTAGCTATGGGCACATCCTGTGCCAATAGCTATGCCAACATGGATTTGGCTCTCTGGGAAGAGAATTGTTTGTTCCCTATTGATAGGTTTAAGAAACGTGTTATTCTACTGTCGTTTTGTAGATGATGTTTTTCTGATTTGGAATGGCAAGGTTGATGACCTAGAATCATTTGTATGTGATATGAATGTCATGACAGGTTACCTTAAGTTTACACTCAAATATTCTAATACTTAAATAGAATATTTGGATGTATTTGTAGAAAAGGTCATGGATGCCTTTGTCAACACTGGAGTTTTTCGGAAAACATGCCATAGGAATACCCTCTTATATAGGTGCAGTATGCACCCACCTTACATTTTTAAGAACATCATAAGAGGGCAAAGTATAAGAATTTCTCGATTAAATGCCACAGATATAGGCTATCGACATGGGTTAGCTGCCTTTAAAGATAGACTTTTAGGTAGAGACTACAATAAAGTTGAAATAGATAGAGGCCTTGTAGACCTTGACTACATCAGAGAGGGTAGAGCTGCCTCGTATTTTTCTGACAACGTAGTACCCACTCGTATAACAAGGGATGAACCTTCGGGTGTCAGAATACCTATGTATTTCACTACTGACAATGGGGCCATTTTTGATATTATTAATAACCATTGGAAGATTTTTTCTACCAACAGTGATCTTAGGAACATTGTTGGTGAAAGACCTGTTTTCAGGTTTAAGAATAAACCTAATTTAAGAAGAATATTATGTCAGCCTATACATAGAGGTGCTTCCAGTGATAGTACGGGCACCACTCCCTGTGGAAAATGTAATTTTTGTAGCTTTATCAGCACCAGTGGTTGCTTTATCCATCCAGACACTGGCAGGGAATACAGATTCAGAGTAACTGCGAATTGTAGCACTTCACATGTTGTCTACTTAGCTGTGTGTAATTTATGTTTCTCTTTCTATATTGGTAAGACCAATAGAATATTTCGTACCAGAATAAGGGAACATCTTTACGCCATTAAGGTGAATTACATTAACAATGCCTTAGCTAAACATGTCATGGCCCTAGGGGATGTGCATAGTTTTAGTTTCGTGGTTATTGATGTAGTTACACCCATTATGAGACAAGGTGACATCAGGAATGGTACTGAGAAAAAGGAAGTCAACTGGATATTAAGGCTTAGAGCCGATAAGAGTAGGGGTCTTAATGAGAGGGCCTCCCTTAAACCCATACTGAAATCTCAAAGATAGTCTTTGTTGCAATTATGATTTAATATTTTTTATGTTATTTATAGAATGACATGGATTTTTATGATATCTCATATCTTTTTTCATTAATGTTATGTGAAATCTTTTATGCTAAAATTTTTATAATGTGTATTATCAGTATAGACACATAAGACTGTGTTAGCTCTTGATACTATACTCTGATGCCTGGAGTTTGTATCTTTGTGACTTTAATAAGTTTCACATATACTTCTTTATATATATGAATCATTACTATCGACATTTTTTTTAATATTTGAATCATGTTTTGATGTCATGAGTTTATATTTTTGTGATTTTAATGAGTCTGTTTCTACGTTTTGTGTGTGTGTATATATATATATATATATATATATATATGCCGTACTGAATTTTAACCTTTCTTATTTTGTATATTACGTCATAGTCGGCTGTTGTCTATATAAGGTGTGGTTTTCAGAGGTGGTGTTTTTTGGTCTGATGAAGCGAATGTGAAAGCGCTTACCTGTGTACACCATTAAAGTTACAAGTTGAGTTTATCGCTGACAGTCTCTGTGTTTGCTGCATGGTTGCCTCTTTCGCTGGCTTATTATTCGTTATTTTTTATAAGTGTCTTAAGAGTTTTTCCTCCCTTCCACTTTGTTCCCCACCCTGTTCTATATGTGTTCTTAAACCCAATCTATCTGTTGTTGTCCATTCCTTATGATACTTTGATAACATTATTCCCTCTCTCTCCTTGTTTATTGGCTCTTGTCAGTAAGCACAGAAGTATACTTTTGCATAGTTTCTTTTCCTAAGCTATTTAAATAGGTTTGCACACCTACTGTATTCCTTACATCCAGAATACAGAGTGTTCTTAAAGCCAATCCATGTTGCTGTTTTAAACATGATGGCTCATGAGTTTCTTGCCCCTACTATAAATATTTCTTTGGTAGCTCCTCCCATTCTCATCTGCTCATAATACAAAGCACTGGAGGGTCAAATTGGGAAGCTTCTCCCCTGTTGTTCTACTTGCTTAGTACTGCATTTCTTTACTCATCTACATACCTAAGCACTGGAAAAGATGAAAGGGTCAGCCTGCTACCGTAGTTCCTCGAAAATAAGAATGGGTCTTATATGTTTTCCCCTACCAAAATGCACATTAGGGCTTATTATCAGGGGATGCCTTATTTACCCCCCCCCGTACAACAATCTACATTTATTCATTTATTCATGTACAAAAATCAACATTTGTTCATGTACACAGATTGACATTTATTCTGTACTTTTCTGTTATTGGGCAACAGTTCTAGGTAACGCGTTAACAGTTGTGTGAGAATTCTACATAAACAGTGCAACAAACATTTTAATTTCAGAATATCTACACCTTGGCTTTCACAATATTTCATGCTTAACAAAATGCAGAAAAATCTCAATACATGTGTATTGGAGGAGGGGAATAAAACAGGTGAATAACTTCCACTTTTTGAGTGGTGATGCTTTCTTTATTCCTTACCCAAACCGAGAAGAATGACGGAACGTTATAAAAATGAAGTCTGAGAACTAGTGGCCTTACTTTGTAATTACCCCTTGATAATGAAATGCTACGGTGAAGACTGGTAGAGAAGGGTGAAGGCTGCCAGCCTAGCCAGATAGAATTTTATAAATAATTCTATCATTTGTAAATATCAATGTAAGATACAGGCTTGTTGTCTTAAATGAAAAAAAGGTTGAACTTAAAACAATGTGGCAACATTGCCCTCTGCTGTAAAGGAAGCTAAGTCAAGCATTTCTTGTTGGCCCTTTGAAATTAAAATTACTTTATGTCTGTTCCTTTGAAGCTAGAATTTGGAGTCGATGAGTCTGGAGTAAGCATCCTGCCTATTGTTTTAAGGCTAAAGTTAATGACCAGAATTCACACGTGGAATGTCCTTTATTGCTCTAAGTGTAAAATAATGTAAATGCAGTTTCTGGGTGGCCTGGGAACCCAGGGAAGTGTAAGAAATGATGTAATGTTTTATCAGAACTGCAGTTTCAATTTAAACAGTGAGAACCAGAGATTATTAAGCATTTTTGTCTGACTATCCAACTCAGCACTGCCTTATGCTCTCTTTATGTAAGTAGTATGTTAGAACTATGTTTTCTTCTAGAAGTAGCCAGGAATTATAAAGATTAGACTGTGTTTTTCTGTCGTGTCAGAACTGTACTACTGATTTATTTGAAGTATTTCTGTGTAATCTCTGAACTCTTTTGACTAGCACTGTGTAGTAGAAAGTATTGTCTTGTGGTTTTAATTATTTTGTTATTAAATATTTTAAAACCTTTTAACTGTGGCTGGTTTTGTGTAGAGATAAGTTAAGATCTAAGAGTACATTGCATGTATATAAGGATCCTGTACCAGGTCACTCTAATAAGCCTTGAGACTGTTTAGTCACATTTACCAATTGGATAATAATATTGCACAGTAATAATTGGACACCCTTTTAAGGGCCTTTGAGTAGCTGATAATTATTAGTGGGTGGTGGCAGCTGGTACTACCATATAGTCTGGGTAAAAGGGGCACAGCTGGAGAACCTGTGCCAGCCTTCCCCAGAAGTGTCTTTGTGGTTGTGTAAACTCTTATCTCAAAGTGTGTGTGTCGGCTACTTGGGCAGGGACATGAAGCACTGGTTGGACAGAGAGGATGCTAGAGGTTTTAGCTTGCCCATTAGGCTGAGATCTAGACCCTATAGCTGTGCCAGTGGGGAGTCTTATTGGGGACCTGGGTAGCAAGGGAGTGACCAGCCCCAGACTGACTGTGATCTCTGTGTGCTCTTAAGGGGAAATTGCACTTTACTGTGTGTATTTGTTATCCTTTCCTCATATATGAGATGCCCTCTCCGGTGTTAGTGGTGAGGATTGAGGCTCCTTGATTGCTGGGCCAGGGCATGGGCGTCACAGTTACCTTAATACAATAAAGTCAGAAAACTGACAAGAGCTTGCTGGCACCTGAAAGCAGAAGCAATCAGTTATGTTGCCCCCAATAATAGAAAAGTTATTCAAATACAGTCATGTCATCTTCTTCCGGAACATTGTCATAAGTCTCCATCCTCCGAATTCCAGCCTGAATTTCTTGCAATTCCATTTCTTGTAGAACCATTGGCCCCAATCTGTCATGCCTAGCAATAGAGCTCTCAAATGAGCACTGCTTGTCCAAGTAGCCTGCTCGTAGTGCATTGGCAACACAGCTGTCAGTGATTTTATCCCATGAATTCTTCACCCAAGTCACGACCTCTTGCAGGCTAGGCTTCACAAAGTTTCCACACTGATTTCTCTCCATTCTATTTTCAGTGTAGTCACTGAGTTCCATGCGCAAATGGTCCTTGAATGGCTTGTTTATTACAATATCAAGAGTCTGGAGATAGGCAGTCATTCCTGCGGGAATCATTATTTGATCTATTCTTCTCTGTGCAAGGAAGTTCTTCATGTCTTTAGCGCAGTGAGTGCTGGCTGAATCCCAGACTAGCAGACCTCTTTTGTCACCTTGCAAAACAAATAACAGCATTACATCGACCCACTTCCTTATAACTGCTTGTGTGCACCAGTCTTTTTCAGTTTCATGAATGTAAATGCCTTAAACATGTTCAGTCTTATAATTCCTGCCCTTACTAATTATTAGAGGCAGGGTTTTCTTTCCATCTAGATGAACTGCCAAAATACAGGTAACAAGTGCAGTTTTGTAACCAGTGGAGGGAATGTAGATTGACAAGGCACCCCTCTGATCAATTGTTGTTTGAGATCCTTGGCCTATAAACAGTGCAGTTTTATCCATAGCAATCATGTTGGAGAGTTGTTATTTAGAAAAGTCAATGCCATCAACAAAGGACTTGAATGCAAGTGTATGTTTAATAACTTCAGTATCTTCCAACTTGAACAGTGTTGTTAATCTTCTTAGAGACAATTCATATTGCTGAAGGAAGCCATCCAGTCAATGTTGTGATGCATTGAATTCTTCTGGAGATATTTCTAACTGTGGTGCCATTGCAAGGGCAAATGCATGAATATCAGCCCTGCGCACAACCAAAGCCTTTGCTCTCCTGTTAGCAATCCATTCACAGATTATCTTCCAGCTCAGGAAATAATGGCTGCTGACCTGATCCACACTTGCACTTCTTAGTATTTTCCTTGGCCTGTTGACTGAGGTTATCTTATGCTGCTTGCCATTTTCGGACCATTTGAGATTCAAATTCTTCTCTTTGCAGAAAGCCATCAGATTCTTTCCCCGGAAGTCCTCCATGATTCCTTTCTTGTACTCGATGGAATAGCTATTTATTTTTGCACTCATCTTGTCTTGGTGGGGGGGTTGATTGAAGACTTATGAGACAGGAGTGGCAACACAAAATGGCGATGGTTAAGAAGACACAACCACACCCATTTGTTATCAAGTGTGCACGTTTTACATGTTTTATCTGTACTTTGACCAATCAAAGTAAACTTGCCAGTGTTTATGGGCCAAGGATCTCAACCGTCAAGTGTGAGTGAGGATTAGGGTTACAGTAAGAATCATGGAGGACTCCCGGGAAAGAATCTTACGACTTTCTGCAAAGAGAAGAAGTTGGGTGCCCAAATGGTCTGAAAATGGCGAGCAGAGTACAATAACCTCTGTCAACAGGTGTCAATAATATTATTATTTTATAATTCAACACGTCTGCCATGTGTTGTTGATGATCTTAACTAGGGCTTATTTTTGGGGTAGGGCTTATATCATGACCACCCTGGAAAACCATGCTAGGTCTTATTCTCTGGTTAGGTCTTATTTACGGAGAAATACTGTAGTTTCAGTAGCACTACACTGTTATGCTGTACTCAGTGATTCAATGACACATTAGTTGCAATGATGAAAGACCTCATTATCTCCTAATTTACATGTATCTGAATCGCTGTTAACTACTGTGAGTGCATATCATCACTTCTTTTGGTAGTTAGTGGCGGCAACCACAAAGTGGTAGCACATCCCCTCCATTCACTCTCCCACACACACTACAAACATTCACACACACACACACACACACACACACACACACACACACACACACACACACACACACACACACACACACACGTACACTGTTGCATGCACACATATACACACACACAAATATGCACACACACACAAATATGCACACATACACATGCACACTCGCGTGCAAACACACACGAGCACAAACACACACACACACACACACACACACACACACACACAAATATGCACACATACACACGCACACTCGCGTGCAAACACACACACACACGCACACGCACACACGTACACACGTACACTCTTGCAGGCACACATATACACACACACACAAATATGCACACACACACATACACACACAAATATGCACACATACACACATACATTCGCGTGCAAACACACACACACGCGCACACGCACGCACACACACACAAATATGCACACATACACGCACACGCGTGCAAACACACACACGTGCACACATGCACACACACACACACACACACACACACACACACACAGACACGTACACACATACACTCTTGCACGCACATATATATACACACACACAAATATGCACACACACATACACACACAAATATGCACACATACACATGCACATTCACGTGCAAACACACACACGCGCACACACGCACACACACGCACACACACACACACACACACACACACACACACACACACATAGACTCACAAACACTCACACATACACATACACACACAAAAGTACATTCACACACACACACACACACACACACACACACACACACACACACACACACACACACACACACACACACACACACACACAAATATGCACACATATACACGCACACTCGAGTGCTCACACACACACACACACACACACACGCACATACACACATACACACACACACACACACACACACACACACACACACACACACACGCAAAACATATGCACACTTTTTATACCATGCCTCTCCCTGTGTTGTCAGAGCATCCCAATGTCTCCTATTTCTTGACCTCATAACTTATGGATGATTTCAGTCAGTTGATAATGGTAGGCATTCAGTTTCACACTTCTCTTCAGTAAATCTGTTGGGCAAGCAACTGTCTATGTTTGTAGGAGTCATATTTTCAATCTGTCCTTGCTGTTGTACTCTCTTGTGCTACAGTGTTGAGAGCTATGCCTTCTGTTTGTTGTTCCCACACAAGTTCTAAACTGTTTCAGACATTGAATGATGCCTGAGATCCTTAGATGTGTGTGTGTGTGTGTGTGTGTGTGTGTGTGTAAAAACCTTACTTCACTAACTGAGTAGGTTAGCTCTGAGGTTTGCTGTGACAAGGGTGCAGGGTTTGACTCCATTTTAATATCTTTAATGCAGGGTACATAATATTATCTCTGGTGTCTAGTGGCTCTCTGCACTGCAAGTATTTATTTTTTTAATTAAGTGCTTTTAAGGCACATTATCTACACTATCCCTGGTGTCTAGTCTTTCCCTACTCAATTCCCTCTATGTAAAAGTGGCACTAAGGCATGAAAGAAGGTGTCTCCCTGGTGTCTAGTGTTTCCCCAAATCACATACTAAAGAGTTAACCTTGGTCTCTAGAGGTCCCCGATTCACATATTAAGAGTTTGTTTTGGTATTAAGTGGTCTCCCAACACACATATTAAGAGTCACCCCCATTCCCACTGCTGCAGCCTTTGCTTGATAGTGTAGGGGTGTGTGGAAGTATACCAGCCATCCCAACCTACACACACACACACACACACACACACACACACACACACACACACACACACACACACACACACACACACACACACACACACATATACAGTGGCTATGTAAATGCCTTACAACAGGCAGTTCCATGAAGATATCTCTTGGCTACTTATCATATGCCTCTTGCCTAATGGCCTCATTAGCATTTAACATTGCCACAGAGCAGGCCACAGCAGTGTAGCATGTCTTTGTGCAAAACCACTGTGGTGGAGGTTTCTCTGAATTCAGAAAATTTACACATGTACACCTTGCAGTAACTTTTATGAATTTGGCCCTAAGAGTGTGGTTTAAAAGTATATGCATGTAAAAAAATCATAGATCCACATGTTCAGAAAAAAAAATATTATTTAAAATCATGAATATTCACAAATTCATAGTACACACACGCGCACACACACACACACACACACACACACACACACACACACACACACACACACACACACTCGAACAGATGTTATTCATATCTGCATGCAAATGTGTCTGTATGAATTACATATGTCTATCATATCTATGCATAATGTATGTGGCTTCCTAATGAAAGTTTGATAATTTTGTGATCAGATCACAAAACAATAACATAAAACCTCAGAGCCATTCAACTGAAAACCACAGTCAATTTTTTTTTTGTGAGAGCAAGCTCTCTCCACTTGCATACCTCCTCCTATTTATATATACCATCTCCAAGATCATACAATCTTGGGGGGGGGTGGGGATATGTAAGATAGTGCTATTTCAGTCTTCAAAGGGAAATCCCAGAATTACTAGTGATTTAAGTATCAATCACTATTGTACCAATTTCAAAACTGCTACCTATCAGTGTGGATGTGTACATATGTACGTATGTGAGTGTATATGTGTGTTTGTATGCTTGTTTGTGTATATTGTGGCATAGTGCCCTCTCGCAGAATCTGAGATCTATGAAGTTACAGTACAAGGGCATGCTGGTGGAAAGAAATCTGACATACACATACCCCAAGTGGATAAGGCCATACCTCTTATAAAAGGCAGGTTCTAAACAGACATAGAGATGCTCACCTCTCATATAGAGGGAGTTGCATGGGCAAGAGAAGGAACTCTTAGAAATTATCAGACAGAAAGTTGGCAGGAAAAAACTTAGAGTAACAGGAAGATATACTTGGAAGATTGTTAGAAGCTTGTTTGTGGAATAACTGCTACCTATCATGGATGTGTCTGTGTTCTACAGATGAACTAGAGAAAAAAAATCTGCCTAATTCAAGCTGGGGAAGAGGAGCAATAAAACTGTCGAGTATGCCAGTTTTTGTATTTTGTGGTAAATAACCCATGTTAAATTTGGGCACTAAAACTAAAGTGTTGTTACCAATGTGCATTACATACTACACTGCTGGAGATTGTATGAAATGTATGTAAAGTTTGGTTAAAAATGTACAAAACTGCAATTGTTCATGTTCCTGCATTTTTGCCTGAAAGTGCTAACACCTACTGATTTTTTCCCTTTTGTAAAACTGCTGTTTTGTGTGTTATGACACACATCCATAGAGAGAATGAGTGACCATATAGCTGGTTTAGGCACCAGCAAACCCTGTGATCACTGGGGGCCACCTGTTCCCTGGGGAACCCAACCACAGCAAGTTATCTTATCCTGATATTTTGTAACATGTCTGTCAAATCAACAAAAGCTAGTACATCAAACCACATGGGTAATAACTCTTATTTATATCCTTCAAAATTCAAAGATATTTCTGGTTGTATTAACAGTGTTTTGTTATGTAACAGGCATCAGAATTCCATTAAATATTTTGCCACTGACATAGTGCCCCTGGCTTAGCTAAACCCTACTGTTGGACATTTTCTCCACTAAAACTAACTACATAGCCAGCTTTAGGGCCCTGCTATACCTGTGGCTGCAGGGGCCCCCCTTAATCATCCTTGACTGTGTGGAGGCCCCACAAAAGCTGCTGCTGGTTGGGGAAAAATGAGGAAGAAAAATGTATTCATTTCCTAATTATGCTCTTTAACTTGAGCAGGGCTGTGTTATGACCCTGTTAGGATGAAGTCAATAATGAACATGAGCAAGGTAAACACTAGAGAGATCAGCAGCCCAGAGTGACTTATCTCTGTGGAAACTTTGGATTTTAAGAAGAGCTAATACTTCTGATTATCAAGGATGATTTTCTCTTTCAGGGAGTTTTATAACTATAAGCAGAACACCAAATACTATAACTCTCAATTTCTTTGCTTAAGAATTCAGTGCAATCCCAAAAATAATATAATAAAGGCTCAGAATCAGAACTACATTTTAAATATTACTCTAATTCACTTAAAAAGTTAATAGAATGACACATTTTGTATCAACACGTATTTTTGGACAATAAGTATAAAACTCAGTTGTCCAGATTGATTGACTGTTTGTAATCCTGAATGATTTACCAGCCAATCAAACTTTGTACAAAGGATAAAGCAGAAGTATAAACAAAATCAGGTAAGGTCTGTGAAATCAGGAACAGTGACAGGTATGTATTACTCCCCAATGAGGTAAATAAAAGTGACTCACCCCTGCTGCTGTTTGACGACTGCTAAACTACAGTCACTGATCTTGTGTGGAAATACCAATGTTGCACAATATATTGCTACTTGCTGAAATAAGTAGCAAACTAGTACTGCTGTGGCTTATGCTTGTGTGTGTCTGTGTGTATGTGTAAAAAATATCACTGATTTTTATTTGTGCATGCACCCAATAATGCCAGGACACAGACATTATTCTTCTGGGTATCATCAAAAATGTACCTAAGAAGTAAATTATATTTCAAATGTAATACATAAAATATATCACAGAGCATTCAAACACTTAGATCTTTTTGGAGTCTAGTGGCCCCCACTCACCAGACTGTATAAATGGATACTGGGGGCTTCCTTAATCATCCTTGACTCTGTGGGTACCCCCACAAATACTGTTGCTGGTTGAAAAAAACAATTATCAGTTTTCTGACTGATACATAAACTTGTAAAATCCAAAACAAAACTAATAAAAGCACAGGAGCCAAAGTCGAAGAAACAACCACCAAGATACAGTTTGTTTGTTAAGTGCTTTCATCCACATGTAAAAGAACTTCATCAGAACACTAAAAGTACTGTGTGGACATTTTAAAGTTCTATGCAGGACCTTTTCAAGCTTGCCAAATGAGGCATAGAGGCCCCTCTCATTATATCCTTCATTGGCCTTATCAGCTTCTGCCAGGTGACAAAATCACCACCTCCACTTTTATTGATCCTGTACGGTACCACTGCATTAGCAGCTGGGGCAGAGTTACTTGACACAGATGGAGCAGGTAGGGGATGGGTTGAGTCCCCTGAAGTGCTAGATATCTCTGCTGCTACCTGTTCAGGTATGATGGGCAAAGCCACAGTGATTGGTCTCGCTCTCTGTGCTGTTGGTCATTTTGTTTTCAGCAGCAAGGTATGCAACAGAAGAATTGTAAGAAATATAAACAATACAGAGATAGGGTGGGGGAAGACAAAAATAGAGATCAATGGCATGTCACATTATTTTATCTTTTAATACATTTTACTTTTGCAGCACATAAACAAATATGATATATGACAATGTATGCCTTTGCCACTTCCAGATATGATGTAAATGTATTAATGTGCTATAAAATAAGCAAAACTCACTGTTACAATATAAGAAACAGCTCTCTTTATTTCACTATGCCATATATGCATTCACATGTAATAATTACACTTAACATAAGCCAGATGGATGGCTAGATGGCTTAATGGTTAAGGTCTTCACCTCCCATGCACAAGGTGCAAGGTTTGATCCTGACCTCCAACCAATGCCTGTTTGGAGTTTGCATGTTCTCCCTGTGGGATTTCTCCCATGTCTGAAAAACATGCTGAGTGTTTCCATCTCAAACTCACCAATGAATGGAGCTGTGGGCAGCAGCACAGACTCTACATGGTACCCTATAGGGGGAAAAATTGTACAGGCCAAGCACTTTGGGCATCTACTGTGGTGTGCAGTATCCTCAAAATAGGAGAACACAGATGCAGGGCTAGCCACTCAACAGTATGGCTCTAGGTGATTTGGTTATGTTGACTAACGTTGCCAAAAATGTGTATGGGTAGTTACTGGGGTTGAGGACCAGGCCTGACCCTTGCTAATGGTGGGAGGGGGTATATGTGCCCCTATTGGCCAGTGTGTGCCTGCCATAAAGCCCAGCAGCCCTGTAGCTGGTGTCTAGTTGCCCAGTCTGGGTTACCTGGGATAGCTCTGTTGAGCAAAAGCTGTAAGTAAAACCAACTAACCTGCCAAACATGAACTGAAAATTGCTACACTTAATGTTGGTTCGATGACAGGACGCAGCTTGGAAGTGGATGACATGATGATACGGAGGACATCTTATGTATCCAAGAGACAAGATGGAAGGGCAGTGCAGCAAAGCCACTTGGCTTGGGATCCAGACTCTACTACTCAGGTGGGGGACAGGCTAGTAATGGTGTAGGAATTGTGGTGAGAGAGAGGCTTCAGAAGGTAGTGAGGGATATCATCAGAAGTAATGACAGATTCATGGCAATTAGACTCCATTGTAACGATAGGGCAGTATTCATAATCTCAGCCTATGCCCCACAGCAGGGTTGTGATAGTGAGGTAAAGAGTGTATTCAGACAGCAATTGCAGGACCTACTAGATAAAACAGGGCAACATGAAATAGTGTTGATAGTGGGTGACATGAATGCACGTATTGGGACAGACAAAAAAGGATATGAGAACTTCCTGGGTCCACATGGGTGGGGTAACAGGAATAAAGAATGAGAAGCCATTCTAGACTTCTGTCAGGCAAATGGCTTGATAGTAGTCAACACATGGTTCAGAAAGAGAGACAGTCACAAGATCACATACAAGAGTAGCCAACATGCAACTCAGGTAGACTTCCTCCTAGTAAGGAAAAGGCACTGGGGTAGAATCCATGATTGCAAAGTCATCCCCAGTGAAACAGTTGGCCCACAGCATAAACCATTAGTTGCCACAATCAGCTGTAAGCAGTGGTCAGAAAAGGATCTAAGGTCAACAGAGACCAGGCTGACTGGAGAGAAAGTACAGCAGTTCAAGGAATTACTCAGAGCTCTAGCACCACAAGAAGAGGAAGAAATAGATGGAGTTGAAGAAGAGTGGCAGCGCCTAAAAGCAGCATGTGTTAGGACTACAGAAAAGATATGTGGCTGAGCCAGGTATGGAAATAAGGTACATAAGGAAAGCTGGTGGTGGAATGCAGAAGTGCAGGAAGTCATCAAAAGAAAGAAGGAGTGCAGGAAGAAATGGGAGATAGAAAAGACTGACCAGGCTAGAAAGGACTACTGATTGGCTAACAAAGAAGCTAAGAAAGAAGTTGCAATAGTAAAGAATAGGGCATCGGAGGCACTCTACCAGCTTCTGGAAAGTGACTCAGTAAGGGGCACAAAGAAACTATATCAGGTTGCAAGGCAAAGACAGAAAGATAAAGAAGATAGTCAGACACCCTTCATAAGGGATGCCAGCAACAACCTGCTCACCAGTTCACAGGACTTCAAAGGCAGATGGAAGGAGTATTTCCAGCAGTTTCTGAATGAAGAAAACCCCACAGAAGCTGTACTGCCTCAGAAACAGCCTACAATGAGAGAAGAAGAGGAACCCACCTTAGAAAAAGTAAGAACAGCACTAAGGAAGATGAAGTCAGGGAAAGCAACAGGCTCAGATGAGGTCACAGCAGATATGATAAAGATGCTGGGTGAGATAGGGGAGAAATGGCTCCTAAGGGTACTAATAGCAGTGTGGAGAGAAAGCCATATTCCAGATGACTGGAGAATAAGCATATTCATGCCAGTGTACAAGAACAAAGGGGACATCCACAACTGTGGGCAGTACAGGGGGATCAAACTCCTACCACATTGCATGAAAGTTCTGGAGAGGGTGATTGATAAATGGATACACAGAGTAGTAGAATGTAAAATGGGAGATGAGCAGTTTGGATTCAGATCAGGATGCAGCACAATTGACCCAATAAAGAAGTTAGAGATGAGGAGAGAGTCCAACTGGGCATTCCTAGACTTGGAGAAAGCATATGACAAGGTCCAAGAAAGCTAATCTGGGCACTACTGTAGTGTTTGAAGTCCCGGAAACATTGGTAGAATTAGTGCAGGCTATGTACAAAGACCCAGTGACTCAAGTACGAACAGTGTTTGGCCTCACAGAGGGGTTCCCAGCAGGAGTGGGTGTACATCAAGGTTTAGCTCTCAGCCCACTACTGTTTATACTCGTGATGGACTACATTAGCAAACAGGTTGCAGGGGACAGATCAACAAAGCTGCTCTATGCAGATGATGTGGCAGTACAGGCAGACTTTGAGCTAGAACTTCAGCAAAGGATAGAAGAATGGAATAAAAATCTGATGGCACATGGGATGAAACTAAGCACAGATAAGATGGTGGTAATGGCAGCAAACTGGGGAAATCAGAAGAAGCTGAGAATAGAGTTAGAAGGGAAGATAGTGGAACAGGTAAACAGCTTCAAGTATCTTGGAGGGGTGATTGAGGAGAAGGGTAGTCTGAATGAAGAGGTCAAAGCTAGAATCAGAGGGGCTGCAGCCAACTGGCATAGAGTATCTGGTGTAGTCTATGACAGAAGAATGCCAAAGAAGCTAAAAAGTATGGTGTACAAGACGGTGGTGCGACCAGTACTACTGTATGGTACAGAAACCTGGGCAGTAAAGGCAGAACAGTTGAAGAAGCTAGAGGTGATGGAAATTAAGTGCCTGAGAAAGGTGGTAGGATGCACACTGTGGGACAGACGAAGAAATGAGGGCATAAGAGCAGAAGCCAAAGTAGCTCCAATTGCAGAAAAGATCAAAGAGAACAGGTTACAGTGGTTTGGATACATGTAGAAAAGCAGAAGACAATCCAGTGAGGAAGATTTGGACAGACAGGAAGAAGGTAAGAGGAAGCGAGGACATCCAGCAAAGAGATGGATGGATTATGTGAAAGAAGATCTGCGACAGTCAGGCATGAGTGTTGATGAAGGCAGGAGTGAGGCACTGAATCGAGAGAGTTGGCGACAGTTAATACGATACCCTGACCCCATGTAGAAAAAAATGGGAAAAAGGGGCTGATGGTGATGATGATAACTGAATTGATCATGACATTCATTATTACTGTTAATATTTTAGAAATATTATCCTGTAATGAAACCTAATTGCTGCTACTGGGAATTGAACCCACACACAGTTAAGCTGGTGTTTTAATTGCCTAATGCAAGCTTGCTCAAGATGATGTGTCATGAGGGACTGAAAATAATTATTGGCTTGCATTTGGACCTGAGGCATACTTACCTCATGCCTCTGTGGTGAGTTAGTCTCTCCTAGTGTACCTGCCAGTTCATTGCCATTTCCTCTGCAGCTATAAAGGGGGGGGAAAGGAAACATATGGAAATATAATGAATATCTGGCTTGGCTGTCTAATGCATGATATATCATTGACTGTTGATGGGTCACTATACTTGCACAACTGAAGGGGTGCTTTCATTCTTAAATTCATCCTCTCATCAGCTTAGAAGGTCCTGCTTGCATTTTTTTCAAGTCATTGTAGTGATGATAACATTGCTACCCAGTGCGAAGAATGCCAGCTGCACTGGAGACAGCCTTGGCCACGCTATTCTATTCCATGTCTCAGCCTTATACTGAGATTGGTATAATCCCTGTGCAGCAGCCTAAAACTGTAGCAACCCATGAGGAGTGCCACAAAATTATTGGACTTCTATACACCCCATCTTTGTGCTCTAAATTTAGCACCATCCTTTCCATCACTGGCCATGTCTGCAGAAGTCTAACAATATATGTCTGAATTGCTACACAATTCAGATCTCAAATGTCACAGCTTGTGAGCAAGGACACCCAGCCTTGCTAACTGCATTTGCACAATTGCAAGTGTATGGATTCCTTGGTAGACACATTGGCAGTACATACGTGAAACAGCAATAAAGGTGTAAAACATGGCAGTGAGATTTGTCATGTGTGATGCTCAACCTACTGGCACATTTTCCAGTGTTCAGCAATGAAATGCTTAATGGCTTGGTTTATAATCCTTGGTGTTTAGAAGGATAAATAGGATGAATTGTCACATATTTTGATGATGGAACTTACTGTTAAAATTGTAGTGTACCTGCTGAAAATCAAACCTATGGGATAAAGAATGCAAAAATTAAAAATTAGCTTATTAATTTTCATTGCCATAGAACTTCTTTTTAAACCTTCTGTGTGGAGTCTGCATGTCCTCCTTGTATTTTCATGGGTTTCCTCCGGGTGTTCTGGTTTCCTCTCACATTCCAAAGACATGTTGTAGGTAGATTGGACACTTTGAATTGGCCCTGGTGTGAGTATGTGATTGAGTGTGTGGTACACCCTCCAAGGAGATTTGTGTCTCGGGCTAGCAATCCGACCCTGTAAAACTGTAGCCACTACAGAAACAGTGAGTGCCTGGAGGGGTGCTCATTGGCTGATGTGCTGAATGGCACAAATGGAACTGAGAGAGAGAGAGAGAGAGAGAGAAAGAATTACAGATATACTCATTTCAGAATAAATGGAGCTATACTTCAGAAAGGCCTGTACGTATGTGACTTTAAGTAGTCCTGGGAATGCATTCCTATGTTAAAGGAAATATTTCTGTTTATAAATGCATTTCCGATGGATTGAGTTGCATGACCTGAGTAATACAGGTTGAGGTATGCTGCATACATATTTCATAAGACATACTGTCCTAAACACATAGTTGGAATATGTGCTGAGTCATGATGATTATTACAAAACTATTGTGCACATCACACATATGCAAGTGCATTTTAAATTAAATATCCTCATTGTCATGTTTAAAAATTTTACACACATTATATTGAGGTTATATGTAAAGCTTTAGTTATATATGCTAAATAGAAAAGTTTTGTTATGCAAGCATTACTGATACATTGCTTGCAATAAACATATTTATCATCCTTACTTGTATTTAGGTTCACATCCCTAATCAGAATGTTGTGAGAAATGGGATTCTGACACCCTTTGTAAAGGTATGTTTTATCTGGATTCAAACCCTTAATCAGCTGTATTCTTTACCTAAACTCCCTGCACTTACACATTGTGCCACAGAGCTAGGTATATGAGGGGTGGAATTTCTCCACTCAGTACTGTCCAGAGTGCTGACACAAGGACAAGGCAGCATAAATTAAATTTTTCATTTTTGCATGCTCCTGAGTGGAGCACAAATGCAAAAGGCATTAGAAAAAAACATGAGAGGGAAAAATCTGACAGTAAAATGAATTCAACCAATGGGTATATCCAGCAATAAATAAGAGGAAGAAGTACATTCAAGTGACACATTCACCCTTCTCACATCTTCTTGCAACATCAGAACTGTACTTTGTGGAGCACATTATCAGACTTGTAGTTAATGACAAAGAATGTGAAAGTGAGTAAAGAACAGCTCACATATTGTTAGCAATACTGAGAATATTTGTGTTTTAGACAACACAATGATCTAAAAATGTGTGCAAATAAGTATTCAGACCCAATCTTTGTAATATTAATAATTAACTGAATTCGAACCCTGCATCACCTGTCTTATCTCTCTCAATTCACTTCACCTATACCTCGTGTCATACAGATAGTTATCTGAGAAATAGAATTTATTCACTAGAGTGCTGGCATCCATGCACCATTGCCAGGCATGTTTGTATTACAGAAGGCATTTCAAATTAAATTGTTCACTTTTTTCTTTCAGCAGTGAAATCTAATTGCACATTGCTCAGAAGAGCACAAATGCAAAAGGTAACAAAGTAACAGATGATATGAAATTGTAATGAAAGTAAAAAATAAACATGAATAATACTTTCACTATTGGCTTGCAAAAACATAACTTATAACATAACATATAACATAACTCATGGCTAGTTCAGGTAATGTTAATTATTCATAAAGGGGACACACAGAAATTAACATCATCTTATTTGTGACATACCACATACAAGTCATACTGGCATACTTTAAAAGGGAACTTTTAAAAAGGGTCTTACTGTAAGAGTAATTCTTAAGGTATGTGGATAAGTAATCTGTCATTTATTGTACGTATCTCAACATTCATCCTGTACTTAAATATCTGTTTCACACTTTAGAAACTATTTCTGACATCATCAATAGCAAATATTATCAAGAAGTATAGATGATTTCACTTCTACAACACACTAGTAGCAGCAAGTCACAAGGACTATAGGTAACATATTCAGCATTTATCACACACACTTAGGATGTATAATTCATACTCCAAAATGTGTGTGTATCTTTGCAGCTGACAGGATTATCAAAACTATCCTTAGTACACGTTCAACCCCCATAGAACTCTGTGTTTTTTAAGAATCACTGCATTTGCAGCTAGTGCCATAGATACAGGTAGTCAACAGATGCATTTTATGCAGTCATTACTATATGGAGTGCTGACAACCATCCACTGACACCAAGCTTGTTTGTGGTACTGACTGCAATCTAATTTTTTTTTGCTTTGGTAATGGACTCTGCTTATGCACTGCTGAACATCCTGCAAATGCAGATGCCAAATAATAATAATAAAAAAAACAAAACAAAAAACAAAATAAAAGGAATATAGATTGAGAATAATTGAAAGGAAACTGTAAACAATGAATGGCTATATGTAGCAAGTGCCTTACAATGACAAATCCATCCTCTTCACATGACCTTGTCCCACCAGTAAATTCATTTCTGTGACAGATTATTAGGATTTTAACTTTTATATTTAAACAAATGCATGTCACATGTCATTCTTACTACTGGGAATCTTTGATTTTCCAACAGCAGTACATTCATAGACCAAAATGAGTGTCATTATTTATTATGACTTCTCTCAGTAAAATTATCTGTTAACAGGTTTTGAACCCTGTATCACCTGCACTGTTTCTCTAAGCTCACTTCACTTACACCTTATATCAAAGATATAGGTAGCTGACAGCTTGAATTTCTTCTCTCTGTACTATCCAGAGTGCTAAGAAAAGTGCACCAAGTCTCAATTGTATTACAGATGGCATTCCAAATTAATTTTATCAGCTTTAACCTTACAAAGTGAACTGCCATTCATTGTTACTGACTGCTGCCAGTCAACGGAGCTCAATGCCAAAGTTGGGCAAAGGATAAAGGAAAAAGGACACATTTTTAAACAAGTACTTTAATTGTACATTTCTAATGTTTTCTCAACTTCATTATCTTGCAACAGTAACCTGTATGGATTCGAACCATCACCCCAGAGTACTGAGAAAACTCATTTACAATTATTTCCAATATTTGCCACAGGCACAGACATATATTAACAAAAAGAAAAAGTTGATTAGATGTACTCAGAATGTGATATTATATGAAGTCACATAGAAAGTACAACAGAAACAAGTTCTGAAAGTTGTCCTCTGTCATTTGCCACTACATGTCTGGACGTGTGGGATATTGGCAATAGTTATGGAGTTAGGATATCCATGTATTCACACAATATTAAACAACGAGTTCAAATACTGCAGGTTTATGCCTCTCTATTTATGGCGCCTCATTCCTTTATCTATGCTTTCCTAAGAGCAATGCTATTTCATTTTTATTGCATATAGTATCTGTATCAACGAGTAATGAACTACCTTGAATATGCATAACATTTCCTAGTAAGATATAGGAGCTGTGGTAATAAAAAAACAGCATTTGAATGTTAGGAGATTTGATTATATTAGGTAGTACCATCTGTGCCAGGGAGAGTAGGGCAGTGCATGTGTAACATTTGTCAGCTTAGCTAGCTGGAGTTTTGCAAAGAATTTTATGTCATTCAACTATCACACTGATTTGTACTGATGATTGTGTTAAAATATATTTGTAAAGTTTCTTGTGTTAAAAATGCATCAACAGTGGGTCCTGCTGGACAGAAAAAAGATATACATGTATGTCAGTATTATTATAACTGATTAAATGTATATGTTTTAACAGAGAATTCTGGAAGGGAAGAGATTAATTTCAGTCCAGCTAATTTTGAAAAATATGTTGAAAATTAAATGGGTTGGTTTAGGCCATAAAGATTTTATCTTACAGGTCTGATTGTAGCCAGATACAAAAGTACCTGGGAAAACCAGGACTAGGAATCTTACTATATTGTCCTAAGGGGTGAACTAATTGCAACCCTGGAAGAGTGGACATTTTTGAAATGGTTCTATAGCTTTTAGATGCTGTAACAGATCTTAGCAAAGCTCTGGGTGAGTATTGTACCAGAGTCAGGTGACCAGATGTGATGGCATTCTATAACCAGCACTGAAATGATTCTTTAGATATTAGTGAGAGATATGACAGAACTCTCACAGCAGCACTTTGTTTTCTGGAATCTGACAGGAAAGATCTCTCACAGATATCTCACACAACCACATACATCATCTTGCCTTGCTGTAATAATCAACTCAATACTCATCATCTTCCCTTCCTGTAGTATGTAACTTAACTAGGGAATAGTAATTCTTTAGTCAGTCAGGAAAATATAGTGAGATTAGTTAAGTGTTGTTTTTCTGCATCTGTGTGAATATATCCAACTTTGTTGTTTTTCTACCTCCTGTGATTGTAATTTTGATGTTTATTGTAACTAGATATTCAATATTCTCATTTTTTTATTTTATTATTAAATATTTCTGTACCTTTCATTGTGGCTGGTCTTTTAGAGAATACTTTTAATGTCTTAAGAGTACTTATGCTTATTTTAGTGACATTGTAGCCTCTCCTGAAAGCCTAGCTGCATTGGTCAAACTCTACCATTTGTATTAGTATTAGTATTAATTTTGTATAATTGGGTACCCTTGTAAGAGCTTTAGTATAGCTTAGCTGATTTTTGGCAGCATAATTACCTTATAGTCTAGGCAGAGGGGGCACAGCTGGTAAATGTGTGCCAGCCTTTTTCATGTGTGTGTGTGTGTGTGTGTGTGTGTGTGTGTGTGTGTGTGTGTGTGTGTGTGTGTGTGTGTGTTTGTCTGCGAAAATCAAATATCCAAGTGTCTGTGTGTCAGCTACTTGGAACAGGGACACAGAAATCCAATGTGGTCAGTGTGGAGTCTTGTCTGGGCCTGGAGAGAGACAGAGAGTCCAGCCCCAGGTCTGGAGTGTGCTCCCTGCATGCTCTTAAGGGAAATTGTTCTTGGAACAGAGGGCTGCATCTGAAAATACTATGTGTATCCATTTTTGCTCCTAGTGGCCATTCCTCACCTGTGTCAGTGGTGAGGATTGAGGCTCCTTGATTACTGGCCTGGAGCAGGGACCATCACAGGAATGTTGTTGTCCTAACTCAGACAATCTACTTTCAGACTTTAGTTTCTTCTGCCTGACACACTCTCAGTAAGTGCACATCAAAGAGAGGAGACTGTGAACCACTGATTGTTCCTGCAGTCAGAGTAATCATTGGCAACTGCAAGCAGTTTGCATGTAACACTTCTCTGTGCTCACCCTTGAAATGCTAGGGCATGTACATTCAGTTTTGTTGGTCCTTATACCATGTTTACCTTCCTTGCACTTAGTGTAGAGTGTAGTGTTTTGGGAATGTTAATGATTTAACACCTCATTTGCATACTCACAGTGCTCGGAGGGGTGAATCTGCAGTATATAAAGGTAATTATGTAGCTAAGGAGCTTGTTTCTTAATGGGGAAACTATTTGGATCCAGAGAGCTCAAGACTGCTGTATACACTTTGAGTAGATTTTTCTAATTTCTAAACTGCTGTCTTGCTAAGGTATACTGCTCTTGTTATAGAATGTTTTTTAGTTTAACATTAATGATGGATTGAAATACCCAGTGTAGCCATTGATTTATCTGTCTGCATTTTCTTTATACTTTACTTTTTGCCTAGCCCATGTATATTTATTTGTTTGCATTACAAATGATTGTAAAGAATGATAAATGACATAATGGTATAGATTTTATTTTCTGATAATTTGAACAGTTATTGCAGATGGGTGCAGTGTAACATCTTAGCAATGCTGGGTGTTTTTACATGTGTTAACCCAAAGAATGTGTTATGGTTGTGAAAACAACCTAACCACCAGTGGAGATGCCACTATAAAAGTTTTCTCCATTTCTACTTGCACATTGTGAATTAGTATTATCAATGCTACAATGTATTACATAGTAACACAATTGTTGTCTACATTACCTAACTGTTATAATTGTTAATTTTATTAATCTTGTAGGGAGGCTGTCTTAACTTGTCAAAGAATGCATTACCTTTTCAATTTCTGTGTGCATGATGGTTGCACACATTTGTACATAACTGAGTTTACAGCCATCCTTTCTGTGTATTATAAATTTATTTCTGTGTATGTTTTCTGTTTAATTTCATACAGGGTTATGGGGCCTAAGACATCTGTACTCTGCAAGCTACCATTCACTGATGGAGAAAATGAGTTTGTTATCTAGGCCTTCTGTCACCATGGAGCTTTTCTCTTAGGGGAGGTAGTGGTTACAAATCTGCAAGACCAGATATGAAAGAAGGTAATCAATGACATCAGTGCTGTCTGAGATCATGGGAGAACTGATTCCCAGATATAGCACAGGGCAAGTGATATGATCACTTATGCCCACTGTGAGTGGCTTTAGTTGCCAGGGAACAAATGGCAATGGGTGGTGGTCTTGCTACTGAATCACAACTGACTGAAACAGAGGAGTTCCTCCCCACTGTCAGAGATCCAGACAGTTCAGTAGAGGGTTCACACAAAGTAATTGATGTTGCTGCTGATGCAGATGACAGACCTAAAATGCCTCAAGCAGAACTTCTAGGTATGAAAAATAAAAATAATTTAGCTGTAATTCTAGATATACATGTATCTCATATGTCTGATATATCTAGAGCCAGAGATAAGTGTGGGTTAGAGGACACAGTGCAAGAGAGATAGAGGAGGATTTTTTTGGGGGGGGATTCAACTGGTCAGAAGATTTTTGTATGAAATAATTCTTAATTTGCAGATGTAATGTGGATTGCTCTCAGTTTCTTGTGTCATTTGTACTGTGATACTTATCAGCCTCATTTCCTCTCCATTCCTTTCATACAGAGACATCTGGATTGTAGTCTGCAAGATTACCTGTACATAGTAAGCACACCTTTCTATTGCTATTACTGTACATATGGTAGATATAGGTCTAACAGAAACTAATATTTGTATGGCTTTAGCATATATTATAGTTTAATATACCTTTCATATAACAAAGGTTTGATCAGTTTCATTCCCTATTTCTATCTTTGCTGTTTTGATTACTTGTTATCATAGGTGATCTTGCCAGTGGCACTGTGGCATGAAGAAATGAGACACAGGCACACATATCCTTTTCAGCAATAATGGCAAATAATACCTTGAAAAAACTGACACATCCCACAGTAACAGTGATACTCCTGCTATGAAGCATATGTTCTCTGCAATACTATGCGTTTTCGGTAGTTAAATTGTCAGGTAATCAAAACCTACATTCAGTGATTGTTAGCAATATGTGGCCTTCTACTGTAATGCATAAATGACACCCAGCACATTTATAATGTGTGCATTTACAGTGTGAGAGGACTCCCTCATCCCTTTTATCTCAAAGAGACTGTTTATGACACATATATATGATGTAATAAGTTAGCATAGGTGGCGTGTCACACTTGTGTAAAGAGTTCCATTGTGGTGCTTGTGGTTCATCCACATGTCATGAATCAGTACATTTACATAGCTCGCTGTTCATTTCCAGAAAAGTTATATGAATGTACTGACATTACACAAAAAACATTGTAGCCATATCTCTCAACCTCTTAGATCAACAAATCTGGCAAAACCATAAATAAAAGTGGGACAAAGGCCCAAACATAGGGAGAATGTTTAAATACTGCTCTTACAAACTTAGACAGTTTTGCATTAGCATGAATTTTCTGAAGGGTAGTAATTTTAAAACTCAAATTTCTCTTATTATTTTTTAACTTCAGTCTATAATGATTTACTGATAATTTGCCAGAAAAACACAATTTTATGAAAGATGGACAAAAAAATATCAGGCAAAAATCTGGACATTCTGCAAAAATCTGTACAGTTGAGATGTATGATTGTAGCTAGTAATTTGTATTAATTTTTACATTGGACAATGATATGTAATCACATGTTGTAATTGCATGGCAGTAAAATTTTGGGGGGGCATGCAGTGCTATGAGTGCACATGTGCCACATGCATTGAGTACTGGTTTATACAGCATACCTACACAGATGGAAACAGCTTCATTGACAAAGAAGTTGTACTGCTCACTGTTGTTCAGCATTCTAACTCAGATTGTTCAAATTATAATTGTAACTCCAACTTCACACATTAATTTAAGTTATTTGTGACAGCTTCTATTGCTATCTCCTGTGGCACATGCAGTCACCTGTATACAGCCTAGTATCATAGGTAGGGGCTTGAATCTGGCAAAATCTGCATGTCAGACAGCAGGTCAGACAGCAGTGGCTTATGCACAAAAAATAGTTATTGTACAGTCAGAGGGCCACCTTTTTTATACCTTGGCCTACAAGACAGGGCATCCATACCCCTTATGATAGGAAAGTGCTGTAAGCCCTTTAAGGGTGTCTTCATGGCACAAACAATATGCATATTAATGTGGCATCCATGATATGCATCTCTTTGATGACTGTCTTGGCATGTGTTTGAAAATGACAAAATGCAAAGGTTTATTATGTGATTCAGTGCTCATAGGCATTACTTATTTTCAAAATAATTATGGTCTGTATTGCATGTCTTCATCCAGACCCTACAACAGTTTTTTTCTTCTTACTGTACAGCTTTATTGCAGATAAGGGCTTACATAAAATGTTTCTTACTGTATGGCATTCTGCCAGATCATCAGAAGGTTTGATTGGGCTTCTGTTATGAAACTTTCTTGTATGTTGGTGCTGTTGAGTTACTGTTATATTACTGTTCTGTGTAATGCCTTGTGACCATGCCAGTATAATTTATTATTTTATTTATTTCTTTTATTTTATTTTCTATTTGTTTACCGGGTTAGTCTGACTTGACACAAGGTGACCATTTTCAGTGGATGCCCGGGGAGAAAAGCTCCAAATACATAGTAAAAAAATATAAAACAATAATAAAAATAATATATATATATATATATATATATATATATATATATATATATATATAAACATAGCTATTTTGCACAAAAAGCATAGAACATATAAAAGGAATAAAAATCAGAGTTTTACAATTGATGCAGCATACAGTGGTTAGAATATTGAGAAACAATTAAACAAATATAGAATTGCTTGAACATAAATTCAAAAAGAAGTTTCCATAGACAAACGGTCATAAACTAGAAATCATAACTATAAAGGTGGCCTAAACACCTGGTTCACAGTATTATGCACTAAGTGAAACTATACAGTACACCTGTGATCTTGGGATGTTGAAAGTCAGGAACAGGTGAAATTAGTCTGGTTCTGTATAGGAACATATCCAAGTTTTGAATAGGTGGTTTTAGTAAGGATTTGAAAATATGCTTGATGTATGAGATGCGTGCCATTTACTAATAGAAAATTTGAAATCACGACATATCAGATCTGTGTTGTCATTTGTTACTTTTGTCTGTTGAGAGTTATTATATTACCATTTAACATTTACATGAATATACAACACATGCTTGTCAATTACATGTTTATATGTTATAAACCCCTTTCCTTTGGGTTCTAATAATAGTTATTGGCTAAAACATGTCCCTTTCTGATGTGCATGACAAAACAGCTGTAAAATGAATTTCCTCTTGTGTATATATGCTGAAGTGAAAAATACAGCAGTGGTGTTAGACAGCATATATAAACTCCCTGTATATCCATCTCATATACAATAGATGCAGTCTTTACATTTATCTCATAAGGTATCTACTATTCTTGCTGTTACCTTAACTCAGATTTTTACTAAGACGTATATCACACCACCTCTCCTTTGTTAAACTGCAGTGTTATGTCCCACTCACATCCTTTGTTAGCACGTCAGTTTTTATCTGTGTGCATATGTGAAGTATTGCCATTCAGATTAATTATCATTACATCACTACGGCAGTATTTATGTTACAAATGTTTCTTTTTTCACTTCAGCGCATTTGCCTGCAGTACCTGAATACATTTTCTTCATTTCCTCTCCCCTCTTAATTACTTTTGCAGTAAATCAATGTTAGTTATGTACAATTCCCTTATTTCACTTCTCTCCTTCAGAATTCTTTCACTGGTCTTCACCTTAGTATTTCTTGGCCACAACGCATGCCTGTGTATTAGGTTTGCCTATAGGCAAGCTGTATTGTTTGCAATCTGTGCTTGAGGGTGCAAATACCTTTCCATGGCTGTGAATAGTATTACTGGCGACAAAAAGGTACTTGCAAATGTGTCGATGTGATGAGTAACATGCATATTCGATTAGTGCTGCTGCTCATCGCTCTAACACACTTAAATTGTGTAGGCTTAGCTTGAAGCCTACATGATTGTTAATGAATCCCAGGGAGAAGGTTGAAAGCTCTGAAGTCTAATAAGTGTCTGTCAATATTTGGTAACTTCAGAATTCAAAGATTTGCCAGAAAATCACAAGAAAAGACAAAAAATATGAAGCAAAAATCTGAACATTCTGCAAAACACTAGAATGTTGAAGAGTATGAGCCAAATGTGATACACTACATAAAAAAAAAACTTAGAAAAGAATAAGAAAATAATAACACTTCTTACACTGAATAAAATACAATGGAAACCAAACTTAAAATCTGTAAATGAAAAAAAAAATTAGAATGGGGCCAACACATGTTCTGTTTATTTATTTCCAGTTTGATGACCGGGGAGGTCCACTGGACTTAGGGAGCCCGTTTCCAGTGGAGGCCCAGGAAGAAAAGCTCGGCCTTATGTAGTTTAGTTAAAAATAAAATCATAGTAAAGAAGACACATTTACAATTACATTTCATGTTAGAGAACAGGAATAATTCTTTGGTTACATAGTATCTAAATATTTAAGATGGCAGTAGTGACAATTGAAAGTGAGAGTAATGACTTAGTTGAAGAAGAGAGAAAAGGTGGAATGTGCTATTTACAATATGTACATTTATGTGCTATTTACAATATGTACATTTAAGTTAGGTTAGCTTGTACTCAGAGTTAGTCAGGAATTTAGTCATTCAGGATGGAGTGGGGTGATTAGTAGGCTAAGTGGGGAGAGTGCAGTTGCATTTCGTATTAGAGAAAATGTAGGAATGTAGCTGAGTTTTAAAGTTATCAAAGTTTTCACAAGTCCTTAGTGAGGAAGGAAGAGAATTCCATTTTTTAGCTAAGGAAAAGGATAATAGAAGTTGCCAGCAGGACGGCTGGGTTTGTGGACAGTGATTAGGTTTTGGTGAGTAGATCTTAGAGTTCTATGTGAGGTGTATGGTTCTAGGATGTTGGTTAGTGCAGGGCATTTAGTAGGTCAAAAAATTAGTCTGTGGGCTGTAGTAATTTGGAGATAGTGTAGATGGTTGGTGAGTTCAAGACAATTTAACAAGTGGAGGGCAGTGCAATGATGGGAGGCGTATTTGGCTTTGGTGGCGAATTTAGAAATTTTATTATAACAGACTTCTAGTTTTGAGGAGAGAGAGAGAGGAAGATATGTTTGTTAGTAGAGGAGTGCCATACATTAGTGAGGGGAGTAGATAGTGGCAAGAGTTTGTCTAGTAGAAGGAGAGAGAAAGTGAAAGTTTCTGTATAGCATGCCAAGTTTTATATGGGCTTTCTTAATGTTTTGCTGGATGTGAATATCAAATTTTAGGTGTTCATCAATAGTTACCCCGAGTAGTTTAGTAAAGGGAACAACCTCTATAGTAGAGTTGTTATGGCTAATAATTTTGGATGAGTTTTTATCAAGAGGGAAAGCTTTTGAAGGAGAGAATAATAGTATTTTGGATTTGTTGGCATTTAGAAAGAGGTGGTTTGGGAGCATCCAGTTCTCAGTGGTGGAGAAGGCATTTTGGGTCACTGTTTGGAGCTCAGAGAGGTTAGAGGTGAAGCAAACTAAAGTTGAGTCGTCTGCATATTGTACGATTTTGGCGTTGGGTATGGCTTTGTGGAAATCATTAATAAAGATGTTGAATAGAATTGGACCAAGTATGGATCCCTGGGGTACCCCAGTAGGGGTAGGAAGGAAAGTTGAGGTGCCTTTTCCCCATTTCACAGCTTGAGACCTGTCAGAGAGGTAGCATGAGAACCAGGATAAGGTATTCTGGGAGAGATTAAGGTTAGAAAGATGTTTCAAGAGATGGGTGTGGGAGACGGTATCGAATGCCTTGGACCAATCTAGTAGAACTGTTGATACTATTTTTCCAGAATCACAGACAAGATTTATTGTGTCTAAGAAGGAGAGAAGGGCAGTGATAGTGCTTTGGCCAGGTCGGAAGCCACGTTGGGTTGGAGTGATTAGTTGGTGATTGGTTAAGATTGGCATAAGCTGAAGGTGGATGCATTTTTCCAGAAGTTTTGAGATTGGGAGAGGATAGCTATGGGGCGGTAGTTAGAGATACTATTGTTTTCACTTCCTTTATGGAGAGGTAGAATAAAGGCTGCATGCCACAATTTAGGCAGATAAGATTCCTATATGGATCTATTGATCAAGATGTTAATGGGGAGAGCGAGTCCATCTGCGGCAATTTTTAGGAAGGAAGATGTGATATTCTCAGGATCATTGGAACATGGTTTTAGTTTATAGAGTAATGTTTTAATGTAGGAGGTTGAGATGGGTTTAAGTTCAAATATTGGAGGAGGGTTAGGTGTAGTGGGTGGTGTAGGGGCTCTGGAAGATTGGATTAGTTGAGGGGAAGGGTTGTTGTTAGGGAAGGTCTTGGTCAGTTCTGCTATGGAGTTGGTAAAGAAGGAGTTGAATAGAGAGGCTATTTCAGGATCAGATTTGCTGGTGTCAGGCCAGGGGTTGTTTTTGGTACCTGGGTTGAGTAGTGAGTTAATGGAATTCCAGAAATGTTTGGGGATTTTTGATTGGTTTGACTGGAGATTGATATAGTAGGACTTTTTGTCTCTGATAATTTATTTTTTAAGAAGGTTGCGGAGTTGTTTATATGTAAGAAGAGTTTCTGGCTGCTTATTTTAATGGTATATTTCCAGGATTTATCTCTTTGTAGCATAAGTTTTTTGGTATCTTTGGTTAGCCATGGGGCAGTATTGTTTTTTATTCTTTTTGCCCTTGCAATAAATAAAAAGGGACTACTTTTTCTGTAGTCAGGAAAAAAAAAATCCAAAAGAATGCATTAACAAATACAAGTAAAGTGACCATTTTCCAAGAACAATAATGCCTTAATGCCTTCTAGGGTGGGCATTACATTGCAGAAGTAACATGTGCTTACAGGCCAGGCCTCACAACACCCTAGGCTGTCTATTCTTTTTCTATAATACCCATCCTGTTGGGCATTATTTTTGGCTTACACACTGAGTTAGAATTTGCATTAGCAAATGTGATTACTATTTCCAGCAGGCCTGTTGTTTTAAATGTGAGTAGGATAGCATTGTTGTCTTGTCAAACTTCTTGTGCTACAGCTGGTGACAGAGTAGATCTAAAAGGAGCTGACAGTGGTGCAGGAAACATAGGTTCAGAAGACAGCGAATATGAGATTTTTACTAGAGTTAATGTTTATGTGGTTTGCCTCTATACAGCCTGTGTTGAACAAGTAATGTCAGAGTATTCATCCCAAACTATTGCATTGTTTGTCCTTGAAAAATCCATATTTCCTTGTTTTTCTGCATTTGTTTTAGGATGCTGTCCATTTATTTGAGCGATTAGGCTATAATTATAGCACACCTTTTGTTTTGTTTCAGAAACCTTGCTTTTAATTTGCCAAATAACTTAATGTGCTACTCCTAAAAGTTAAAACTACTTATGATGTGAGTGAATTTGTATGCGCATATACTGGTGCATTAAGATCATCATCATCATCAACCCCTTTTTCCAATTTCCTAAGTAGTGTTGAGGGTGTTGTGTCAACTGTTGCCATCTCTCTCTATTTAATGCCACTCTTACCTTCTTTGACACTCATGACTGACTGTCACGGGTCTTCTCTTTTACAATCCATCCACCTCTTTGCTGGATGCTCTAGTTTCCTCTTGCCTACTGCCTGTCTGCTCCAAATCTTCTTCACCAGATTAGGTCTCTGCTTTGTTGCACGTGTTCCTGAACTACCATAATCTGATCTCTTTGACTTTCTCTGCAATTGGAGTTACTTTGGCTTCTGCTCTGATGTCATCATTTCTGTCGGTCCAACAGTGTGCATCCTACCACCCATCTCAGGCACTTCATGTCCATCACCTCGAGTGTCCTCAGTAACTTGTCCCTTTACTGCCCAAGTTTCTGTACTATACAGTAGTACTGGTCATACCACTGTTTTGTGCACCTTACTTTTCAGCTTCTTTGGCATTCTTCTCTTATACATTACAGCCAACACTCTATGCCAGTTGGCTACAGCTCCTCTGATTCTAGCTTTGACTTCCCCATTCAGGCTTTCCTTCTCCTCAATTAACACTCTCAGATAACTGAAGCTGGTAACCTGTTTCTCTGTTTTCCCTATCTCAATTTTCAGCTTCTTATGATTTTGCTTGTTTGCTGCCATTACAACTGTTTTGTCTATACTCAGTTTCATCCCATGTGCCTTCAGTTTTGCATTCTATTCCCTTATCCTTTGCTGAAGTTCTTGTTCAGAGTCTGCCTGTAATACCATATAGTCTGCATACAGCAACTTTGTTGACCTGTTCCCTCCAATCAGTTTGCTAATGCAGTCCTTCACCAGTATGAACGGCAGTGGTCTTAAAGCTGAACTCTGATGCACACCCACTCCCACTGGGTACTGCTCTGTGAAATGGAACACTGCTCATACTTGAGTCATTGGGTCCTTGTATGCAGACTGCACTAATTCTATCAATGTTTCTGGGACTTTGAACCATTGCAGAACTGCTCAAATCATCTTTCATGGGACCTTGTCATATGCTTTCTTCATGTCCAGGAATGGTCAGTTGGCCTCTTTCCTCATCTCTATCTTTTTTTCAACTATCTATCTTACTGCAAACATCAGGTCAGCTGTGCTACATCCTAATCTGAATCAGAACTGCTCATCTCCTATCTTACTTTCTAATACTTTGTGTATTTGTTTATCAATTACCTTATCCATAATTCTCATGCAGTGTGGCAGCAGTTTGATAAATCTGTACTGCCCACAGTTGTGGATATCCCCTTTGTTCTTGTACACTGACACTAGTATGCTTATTCTCAGCCATCTGGGATACATCTTTTTTGCACACTGCTGTGAATATTCTCAGGAGCCATTTCTCTTCAGTCTCACCCAACACCTTAATCATATCTGCCATGATCTCATTTTCCTTAGTGCTGCTATTACTTCTGCAAGGGTGGGCTCCTCCTCCTCTTTCATCATTGGCTGTGGCTAGGGAAGTAGAGCTTGTGAGGGTTTTCTTCATTCAGAAGCTGCTGGAAGTACTCCTTCCACCTGCCTTTGTTATCCTGTAAACCGGTGAGCAGGTTATTGTTGACATTGTTTATAAAGGGTGTCTGACTATCTTTTTATCTTTCTGTCATTGCCTTGCAACCAGAGTTTTTTTGTGTCATCTACCAAGTGACTTTTAAGAAGCTGCTATAGTGCCTCTGGTGCCTTGGTCTTTGGTATTGCAGCTCCTATCTTAGCCTGTTTGCTAGCCAACCAGTATTCCTTCGTAGCCTTGCCCATCTTTTCTACCTCTGACTTCCTGCTCTTCTGAATTCCACCACCACCAGCTTTCCTTATGTACCTTATTTCCATACCTGGCTTGGCTGCATATCTGTTATGTAGCCCTCACACTTGCTGTTTTGAGGAGCTGGCATTTTTCTTCAACTCCTCCTATTTCCTCTTATTCTTGAGATGCTACAGCCATTAGCAATTTCTTGAACTATTGTACTTTCTGTCCAGTCAACGTCCAGGTCTTCAGCCTAGGTTCTGTTGACCTTAAAGTTTTCTCTGCTTACTGCTTGTAGCTGATTGTAGCAACCAGTGGTTTATGCTGTGGGCCATCTGTTTCACTGGGAATGGCCATGCAATCACTGAGGCATTAACATGTCTGCCTAATGCACATGCTTTTGAATGTGTGCTTGCTTGTAACCTCCTGAAAGTCTGTTTCCTATGGAGCAAATATATTATTGATTAGTTAAGGAGGTGCAGTTAGCTTTATCGTATGGTGAATGTGGAAGAGTTCTGCATTGCTAATGACTGACATATTTACAGATTCTTTTCATTTTTTTATTTATTTCATTTTATCATTTGATGATCATTTAAGTGGGCTGTGCTGTGAACTTTTCTCAAACTGCAGTAACCAGAAAAACTCACAAGCACATACAGAAAGAATATGGAAATTCAACAAAAAGTGACTAGAAGTCAGGATCGAATGTGGGATGCTTGTGTATTGAGGCAGAAATCTTAACCACCAGGCCAGTATGTTGCATTTAACTGGTTGTAGCTCAAACGTATTTCGAAAGGAGTTTAGAAAGTGTGTAGAAAAGAAGATACTGCGTCCTCTGACCGTGTTTTCTTCCAAAGTAAGGTGGCATGTAAATCTTTGATTACTCTTGTAAATTTAATTATGATCTTTTTATTGATATACAGCCTCAACACTGTAATTTCTTCTATACAACTGCCTGCCATTTAAACTTTTAACTTGCATGTATTGCCCCATTAAACATTTCATGCATAATGAGTACCCACACAACAAAGCAATCATGGTCCATTGCTTGGTGAAACAAAGCACTGAAAAGGAAAGTGACTGCAGTTTTCTGGGTGTTGGTACTCCAAATGATGTTTCTGCAAGAAAGGCAGTTAAATAAATGCAGGCACTGCACAGGGACATTGCTATGGTCATCAGTAAGACACTCTGACAGCAGGGACCATAGAAGATATCTACATATTTATTTATTTGTCTTTGTTTACTCAGAAAGTCCAACTGGGTAATACCCATTTTCAATAAGAGGCCCAGAGATAAAAGCTCCATTTGCTTACATTGCATTATAAGTTCCAGTTAAACACAGAGTGATTACATATGTGTTTACATTTACATGGAAAGAGTAGTTATATTTATACATTCTAAAATTTTACAGAGGTGAGAGTTACTAATCAGAAAGGTCACGTGCAACTTAATGGATTATACAGGTGGCAATTATGTATAAAAATTGTTTTATTATTTCAGTGAGAGGTTGAGTGTATTCTGTTTAAGGAGAGTATTTGGAGAGTATGTACGGTGAACACAGAGTCTCAGCCTTGTGATGAGCATGTGCAGGACCAGGACTTTTAAGATGTTGTTTTAGCAATGTTTTAAAACTATTGAGTTTGTCAGAGAGTTTTATTTGTGTGGGGATGCTATTCTAGAGTTGATCAATGTATTGGGAGTAGAGCGAGTCTTCTGCACCATTATTTGACATATGGCTGGACATTATTGTTATATGGCAGGTACATGTGTGGGGATAATAATACTATTCTAAAATACAATCCACAGTTGTGTTGTGTAGTCATTGTATCAGCAAAACTATATTTCTTAGTTACTGGCTGCTGCACATTGGAAATCAGCATGTGATGTGCACTCACCCATCTGTGCAAGAACATCTTTTACACTATGTTTCCTTGTTATATTCAATCTTTCTTATTCCTTACTGATTTTCTATGGGCGAGACCCTCTGTTGCAATATGCAGGATACACCTGTGCACACACCAATGAGAATGAATCTTTATAGTGCTACTAATACTTTGTGTCAGCAGTTACAATTTGCTTCCAATGGATGCACATTTGCCTGGTAAGGGTTACACTTTTATCCACATGTTACTGCTCACTGTGGAGTTCTAATGTGCACTAGGATCATTTCTGAATGTTTCCCTTTGCAGTCCTTTATGGCAAAAAGTAGAAGAGACTAACTGCATTACTGGGCAACAGTATTTGACAGGTTACAGCACAGTCAACTATCCAGCTGGCAGGCATATGCATTCTGAAGAAAATGTATTGATACAGAGAAGAGATGGAAAATTGTGACAAAGTCAACAGAACTGAAAATAAATTGTTGACTAGTTTGCTTATTCCATAAGTCTAACACCAGAAATACAAAACTGCATGCAAGCATTACTAATGTTAAGTGGACATTTGTTACAAAGAATTAATACACACACAGAACAGGGAAATAAAATGAGATACAAACTATGTTATGTGCATGATAAAGAGAAATCCATAGATTAAACTATTAAACTGATGGTCTCTACTAATGCAAGAGTATAGTAGTGATGTTTTCATTTTTGACAGTGACTGAGATGCACATTGCCTGAAACCCCTGGTGGTGATGAAACTGCACTGACCATAATAATATGTTCTGATACCAGATTTAAAGTTTTATTATTACATATGGCTAAAATGGATATATATCAAGAACATGAGGCAATGTCAGACTCATGATATACTTTTACTGATGTGCATGATAAGTTGTGCAAATATTTAAATTCATGAAGAGTAATTCGTTCAATATTTTCAAGTTTAGAAACGCAGTACAAGAGAACTGTGTGTCAAGAGAAGTGAAAATTAAGGGATCGTGCCAAAAACTTTATTTTCCAAGATAGTGAACAAGAAATGAAAATGCAGTTTATTTAGGGTTATGTTTCAGGAAAAGAAGGAATCATTATCTGAGACTGATTTTTTTTTCATTTGAAATGTCCTTGGCTTTGCACAAGTATAAGAATGTCTGAGTTATATGCACAGAAGATACAATGTGGCAAGTTAAAAAGGTCAAAACAATTAAATGTTGCAAGTCTGTGTCAAAAGCTGAAAACCTCAATCAAAAGAAAGTGACTGAATAAAAAATAGCATGCATCCACAAGCAATACCAAGAAGCAGCATTTAGTAGCAATAATCAAGTTCAAAAAAGTTGCCAGACTGCTAAAAACTATTCAGCACATAATTAAAAATAAATAAATAAATAAATAAAGTCATTGGTGGCTACACAGTAGAGGGAACGTGAGTCTTATTGTAGTGGTTCAAGTAAATGTGGCGATTTGTATTCATGCCTTACTGGAGGTCTGTCACTTTGTCTCAAGTGCCATTTTTCTCATAGAACATCAATGCAAATGTCCATGTTTAGGTTTAGCTTTGCTGTGAGGCTCCATTTCTCCTCTTGAGCAGCTTCCAGTGCTTTTACTTGTAATTATAAAGTAATCATGCAGCTTTCATGCAAGGTTTACTATGACCTGCTTGTCCTCTACTGGATCTACATTTGCTCAGGTTATTTTTGCTCAAGTTATTTTCATGGCATGTCTTTCCTTGTTACTTATTGTTCTGATATTTAATATCTCAAAAATGTTTTGTTCATTTATCTCAATAATTAGTACAGAAAGAACTGATCATCATGTGCATGGGTTAAAAATAATCTTTTTTTCTGTGAGGTGGAGCAACCTCAGAATGAGAATATATAAGCAAGAGGTGTGTGGGCGAAGTTCCCCATGTGGTGCAGGGAGGGCTTGACCCATCAAAAATGCTTACTGTAATACTTGTACATATGCATGTATTCCCAGTCTCCCTGAGTACATGTGTGTAGAGCTTATATTTGCTTAAGATAATGGGATTCATGCTGAAATGTATGAACTTTTTTGTTTAGAGCACATACATTTCAAAGTGACACAGGAAACTTTCACGGATATATACATTTCATCCATGAATATAAACTGATACTTGTAGTTATTTTTTCTGGATGTTTCTAATGGAATGTTAGGATAGGGATACATTTGAAATGCAGCTTGCCCTTCCTCACAACTCAGCATCCCCAACACCAGAAAAGACAACGTCCCAAATGCTCCATAACAGTGGTTTGGGTAAATGTGATAGATGCACCATGAAGACTTTTCAGATGGTGCACTGTTGTGTCTAATGAAAGGTTAAAGAAAATTAAATTATGTTACTACTTTCAGCATAGTGTTATGTATTATTATTTTCCATTTAGTTTCAATAGTAGTATATTAAATAGTATGGTCAAGTCCAATATGATACAGCATAAAGAACTGATGGACTTTTACATAGTACAAAATTCAATAGGCTCATAGGTTTATAGGTTAATACTAATCTTATGGCTACAGAACTGTTGAAAATCTTAGCCTGTTATTTTAGTAATAAGAGTACATTGGTTCTCTCAGGACAGATCACTTGCACTGTTATCAGTTATGAATACTAGCATTGAAGGTAGTCAAGGAGATACTTTATTTGATAAGCAAAGGGAGTCTATTTCCAAGGTGCAGACAGCAATGGTTAAGTAACCTATTATGACAACAGGTGTTGTTGATCCTACAGCAGATGTTTAGACCTTTGGATAAGGTGTTTGCTAGCCTATTTTTCTGTGAAGGTAGACAGGAACATGGGTCCCTCAGATGGCCTTAGAGTGATGGACCATGTAGACTTGAGGAAGGGGGTTCAGATGTTTACCATAAATGGATTTAAGTTTTAGTAAAGGCATTGGCTATGGAGAATGTTCCCTCTAGAGCACTCTGTTATTGTCATGCACTTATCACAAACTTCTTGAGAGTAAAATCTGTTGCCGCTACACAGCATTACTCAGCATTAACATAGTGGGTGTTTTAACCTCCTTTCCTCCTATCATGACCCCTCTAGTCAGTCCAGAGACAGGCTTCAATGCCCTGTGTCCCTCTGCAGAATGTTTCTAAAAGCTAGCCTGGCTCTGATTTTGGACAACCCACTCTTGGGGAGGATGTGACAAAGATATATGCTTTGGACTCAAGACTCATATTCTGGGTCTTGATTCTTCTGCATACATTGTTTGTTTTCTGTGTCATTGTTACAATCATTTTTTAGATTTTGGGAGCATTTTTTGATAAGGATTTGGTCTAAGCAATCATTGGTCTGCATACTGGCAAGACCATAGCATCTGGTGAATTGCCATATTTCCTTAATAACAAAACAATGTAAAGGTGTAAGATTTATATCTACCAAAAATGAATAGGTTATGTGATTAGACAAAAAGGCAGAAGTTGAGGTCTTCACTGTGTGAGATGGGGGCCCAGAGTGTGGCTTATACAGGAGAGTCATATGACTCAAGACCAGGGCATCTGGCTTCACTGGAGGAAATTCCCTTTACAGAAAACTTCACTGCATGTCCATTCTAGTTGTTAGGTGGTCATTCAAATAATTACCCAGTGTATTTGCTGTCATGACACTATATTAGCTGATGAAGCCAGCAGATATACCCTGGTAACTAGTTTTCTTAATGGCATGGACACCATTATTGACCATAGTACTGCATGTTATATAATTCCTATTACAGCCCTTTTGGAAAAGGTGGGTCCTCTTCTTTCATCCCTGCTAGTAACTGCAATGCTGCCTTCTGGCCACATGTTAGCTGTAAGGGGCCCTGACCTCCTAAGTATGTTAAAGGTCCAAAAGTCTCACAGGAGTTGTATTCCACCTGGGATCATATAGCCCCTTAGAGGACCTGGAATGTGGGGAGTCGAAACAGATGCTTGGTGCCAGAGCCAAGGGCTCAAGCTCAATGCCATGGGCTCAAGCTCAATGCCAAGAAATGTATAGTTATCCCCTTTGGGTAAAAACATGTATCCATGAATTACCACATAGGTGGCAGTACACTAAACACTGAAAGTGTGATAAGAGACTTTGGGACACAGGTGGACAGTGATCTCACCTTCGATAACCACATCGCCACAACAGTCAGTAAATCCTTCTATGTGGCACACCTTATTACTAAGGGCTTTTCATCCAGAAAAAAGGAGGTCATTGTCCCACTGTACTTATCCCTCATTAGACTCATTATAGAATACAACGCCCCATTTGGTATGTACCTCTCAAGACATCTGCAACAACTAGAAAGGCCGCAGAAATACCTCACTAAAAGAATCACAGGCCTAAAGCAGATGCCATACGCTGACCGCCTTAAAAAACTCCAGCTATACTCTGCCGCATATCGTCTATTCAGAGGCAATCTCTGCTTAACATACAAGGCCATGTCAAACCCAGAGCTGTTGGACATGCTACACTTGAAGAAATTCCAATCCCTCAGAGCCACATGCTTCAGGGATCTAAACCTTGTCATCACAATAAACAAAACATGCTGGAGGGATAGGTTCCTGACTCAGAGACTCCCCAGACTTTGGAATAGACTGCCCATACATGTCAAGCAGAGCGCCTCTTTGTCCCTCTTCAAAAGGAACCTTGACGATTGGATGAGAGAAACGAAATTCACCCCGGGGATCATGTCAGTTGAACTGCTAGGCAGGGGTCCAGGGAAGTAAATAGTGTGGGAAGAAATAGCCAGGGAATTGTTATGGCTAGGCTTGTATAGGCCCTAGGGCCGATAGCCTAGTACCAACCTATGAACCTATGAACTTGAAAGTCTACTCACAGTACCTCTGAATGTTAAAATACATTTTTTTCTTCTCTTAATACAGCTTCTGTACAAAGTAGGAGATACATTTACTTCCCTTATTTATCTTGCAGATGTTGCCTTGGAATCTGTGGATTTGATCATGGCTCTAGGTAGGAAAGAAATTAATTCTGTAGGCTCTCTCTCCAGCTTTATTAACATGTGAGTGCATACAACCAGACTCAGTGTTAGATATTGCCTTCCCCTTCAGGTGGCTTAATGTAGTGATGAGTCTCATACTTTCAAATATTAAGCAGTCAAGAGTTTCGTTATCGCTTTATATCAATGGCTAGTGTGCTATGAAGACCAAAAAAATGTTACATAGTTTGACAGAATTAACATTTTTGTATAAATATAAGAGCTTTACTAAAAAAGATTTCTTTATGATGATAAGGATTTACAAGTAGACCTAGGTCAGGCTGTGACTGATTATTTTATTTTCATACTTTAAGATGTAAAGCGAGTTGCTGAGGTTTAGCTAAAGCCCCACATTATTGCCTTTGAGGTTTAGCTAAAGCCCCAAGTTATTGCCTTTCTAACCACTAGAATGGGATGAATCTAAATGTTCCATGGCTTTCTTTCTCTGGGAATGTACTAGCAGCAAAAATATTCAATCCCAGATGCATTGATAAGTATTTTGGAACCTTTCAAGTGTGTATTTATTCCTTTTTAGTATTAACACTATTTCCAGAAACTGAGACAGATTATCTTTGTAACTGGGATTTAGACAAGCTAGTGTAAAACATTTTCCTCTAGCTGGATGCCCAACTGCTTTACAAAGAGTTGAGATCCACCAGATCACACTTGAATGGTAATATATATCCTCTCTGTCTCCTGAAATATAGTAGGACACTGATTAATGGTCATCCTTAAAGCTGTACTGGTGAAGATAGGTTTTCCACATAACTGCTGTCAGTTTGAGCTGTCTCTTGCTCTAGTGAATGTAATGTCCAAAGTAATTTGTTCCACTTTAGTTTCAGTCAAGAAAAGACTCATTTCTCCCCTTTGTTTTTTAATCTATCTGGAAATGCTTGACTAGATAAGTAAAACAAAACTCTGTTGTTCACCCTGAGATGGTGGCTGTAAAACCTTGCAAATTGCTTGTTTATGCAGACTACTTCTCAGTGCTGCATCTATTTCAGTCAGTCAATCTAATCATTGACTATTCTTTATTATCAAATTATAAACTAAACAATAACAACATACCATGGATTTCCTCTATGCCTTTTCCTAGTGGAAAGGAGCTTTTCTGTTTGTAGTCTGGTCTGGTAAGGTCAGGTGGTGGACATAAGCACATAGGTGTCACATTACATGTATAAGATACTGCTTTCCCCCTAAATGTAGTTAAGGACAGAGCTCTCCAAGAACTGAATAGATAATCTTTGTGCCTTCTGTCCATCTTGGGTAGAGTGTGCTTCATTAAAATAATGCATATGCCTCTGCCTGGATATCTGCTTCATATGAGCTTTCACTATCATATCCCCCCACTATGACTTCTCTAGGTATATTTGGAATGGAGATAGACCTTTTATTGGCTCAGCACAAGGTGGGATCCACCTACCAGATCTGGATTATATTATATGAACTATGCTTTAGCTGTATTCCTAAAGTCTTTTCAATATATTCTCACAGGAAACTCTGGATCTATTTTCCTTGAAAATGAACTTGCTTTCTTGGACAACCCATGCATCAGTGTTTTATTAGGTCCCCTGTTTGTCACTGTACCGAATACTGATTCACAGTCGGAACCTTCTCTTGTTTACAGATCTCAGGACTGTGGCCCAATGTTAGAAAGACATCCATGCAGACTCTAGAGCAGACACTGGCCCATGCCTCTAAATAGTCCACTTTTTCCTCGACTCAAGAGATGACTGTACTTTTGTCTGTCTCTACGCTTAAATATAGGACAGTTTCAGAACTACCGTGGTAAGATTTGCTTGCTGAATGGTTCTTCAGTGTCAGATTGGTGCTGTGCCTGGGTTTGCTCACCTCTGATACAACTTTCTGAAAGCACTAATTCCAATTACCCATTCAGCTCTCCTGTCAAAGTGGGTGATTGAAGGACTAGATGCCCTAGGTCACTGTTACAAGGTGGGTAGACTTTATTATAAACTTTATGTGCTTTTGTTCCCTACTGAGAATAGTAATTCTGCCCTCTTGGAACAATAAGATTCCTTATTCTTGTTTTCTCTTGTCTTAGCAATCCTTGAGCTAGTGCAGCAGCTTCCATTTCTCTAACAAAGCCCAAACCAGCTTGTCTCAAAATCTGTCATAATGCTTACATCACACATGTTTTTTCTCAATAACATTATTTTGGAAGAAAACAGTACTTGTAACAAGTGCAGAGAAAAGTCAGCAAATATACACGTTATGGTCTTGTCCAGGGTATATGAGATTTTGGGAGAATACTTAGTCTGAAGCTCTGTTTCAGGTTTCCTCAGCAGGCTTGCTAAAGAAAAATGTTTTTTGAAATATTTTCATCTGAAAATATTTCTTTTATTTATGTTTTGTTGACTATGTTAGCCCCACTGGGCCTAAGGCCTAGTTGTAATGGAGAACTGAGATGATATTCATACCAAGTAGGAGAAAATTCCCCAGGACAATGGAAAATTCTCCTATTCTGCTAAAAGGTGCTGGTCTGTCAATTTCCTGATAGACTTGTTGAGTCTTTCGGCGTTTCCCGGTTAGGGGATGCCACAGCGGAACTCTGGTCCACTAATGATTGGCAGTAGATTTTTATGTGCCAAGTTGCCAGCCCTGATGCACAACCTAATGGAGACAAATGCTATGATCATGGTTGCAGTAGCTATTTTTTGTTTCAAACCCTGAGAATATGGTTGTGGAAGATGAAACTTCCATTTTATGAGTTACTGAACTCCAAAGTGTGGATTCAGAGTTATTAATTTATTTATTTGCTTTTGTTTAGTCCAGCTGGGCTATTTAAGTAGCCCCTTTTCAGTGGAGTCCTGGGGTGAAAAGCTCCACAACATGTACAATAAAAACAATTTATAAAAAAAGTCAAATCTTCAGACAAATACATAAGCAGAGGTTTAGAAGGATACAATTATAGCAAATTCAAAGGCATATTCATGTCCAGAATCATTACAAACTGGTGCAGAAATTAAAGTTGTGAGCTATTGTTCCAGAAGTACAGGCTTTGATTCCCTCTGCCCTTGTCTGCCAACTGTGTGACCTTCAGCAAGTCAGTTACACAGACGTTGCTTTTGCGTTCTTCCTAAAAAAGGACTGTGAATCCAGTGGGCCTACCTGCTTAACAAATGGGTATTGTTATTGGAGTTTGGGGTTGGAATAATAGTTAAGGTCTTTGCCTAACAGACACAAATAACAAAAATCTGATTTTCACCTTTAAAAGGAAAATTGGCTAGGCTTAAAATTTCCCACATGGGCACCTACCCTAGTATTTACCTATGAATAAAAATAAAGAGCCTTTGCCGCAACAGCAGGCTGCTAAAGTGATGATTGAGGGTATATACATAGAAAAAGTAGATAATTAGCAACTTAGTGATGACATTCTATTTGAAATATTTGAAAAGTTTTTTGTTTAAAACTTTTATTTAGTGTCTTACCACTGTTTTTCTGCTGTGGTAAACATTTCTGTAGTGTCTTCTGCCTACAATAGTGTAGCTAGTAGCTGTAGCATAATCCAGTCTCAGGGTTGCTGTTTCTGGGCCTGGCTGTTTGTAGTAGCTCTTCTGAGCACATTTTCCAGGCCATCTTGGATTAGGAAGGGCTGTTCTGCACTCTAGTGAGAGGATTGTGTTGATTGGTCCCTGGCTGTTAAAGGTTGGCTGGTCTAGTGCTTGGAGTAAGCACATCATTTGTTCTTTAGAGCTTTTTTTTTTTTTTTTTTTAAGTTGTTTTAGGTTTTAACCTTCTGGTATTTAACCCCCACCCTTGAGTGGGTTTCTGCTTGTTTGCTCATCGTACAGCACTGCAGACTGCTGTGAAATTGTGGGCCATAGCCAGACAGATAATTTTGACAATGTTTTCCTTAGATACAGCTGTATCCAAACAGTGTAGTTCTTCATCTTTAGCGCATTTCAGGGAAAGACACAGTACTAGTGAAGCTGTGTAAGCACTCCATTGTAATAATAGCCTCAAGAGTTTTTCTGAGGCCCCACTCTACCTACTAGTGTAGTATTAAGTCTAGCCCATGATGTATTAACACAACTCGCCCACTATTCTTACGTGTGACCCCTTTCCCACCATATACCTGTTTCTGACCATATAAGTTCGCCTAGCACTATGAATAGGCAACTTCTAACAGTTTCTTCAGCCAGCTTGGTCGACATGGGCATCCTGAGGGAGTGTAACAACTGCCTCATGTACATAGACAGCCCTTTACTTCTAGTCCACTCAAACTCAACATGTGAGATGCAACTATATTAAAAACCTTGACTCAATGCTCTTTCACATGCCAGTCAATATATCTGACACTGAGCGGGTTGTCAGCATGCACACCTCACCACCTACTCCACCCAAGCCCACATCACGCATGCCTACATATGCAGAGGTCCTCACCATAAACTTACCTAAACACCAGAGACCTCCCAAACAGAAACACAAGCACGCTATGCGTAATACTTCCTCTGCAGAACACAGTACACACAATAGCTCATGCACCAGTGTCTCATCTGTCAAGCCCATAAGGCTAATCACTAAATCTAACATATTAGTCATAGGAGACTCCATCATGAGACACACAGATGTCCCCCTCACCAGGCTCAACATGGAGAAGGTCATGGTCAGTTGTCTGTCAGGTGCCAGAATCCACCATATCACACATGCACACAAGTGTGTCAACAGCAGGTACCGTTGAGTCTGTCATAGTTCATGTTGGTGTGAATGACTTGAAATGTACTTCTCTGGACTATATGAAGAGAGCAATATGACTGAGCTCTTGGGCTATGTGTCTCAAGCAGGTATGCCCTTAGCTTTAAGCAGCATTTTACCTTCACCTAGAATGATGCCTCAATACAAACAGAAAATGATTGACTTAGTTTTTGGTGCCATTCTAAGGGAATCCAGTATCTGTCAGCCTTGGATGACATGATCGACAGACCTCAATGTTTTGCCAGAAATGGTCTTCATCTGTCCTCCCTGGGATTTCAGCTGGTTAAGGCTCTTGCCACTCCCATAGTGCCTTTTTTAGGCAGTGTCACAAGGACAAAATTCGTGATGTAAAAATACCAACCAAAACCAAGCTAAAAGTCATGTTGCTAAACACTAGAAGTCTTAACATGAAACTGTACTCACTGGAAGCAGTCCTCACCATGGAGGACACAGACATTTGTGCAGTCACAGATACCTGGTACAAGGCTGTGGAGAGCACCCCAGCCATACCAGGTTGCACCTCCTTCCACATGTTTAGACTACAAACTGAAGGCAAAAAAACTAAAGGAGGTGGTGTATCAATATTCATTAAAGATAAATACACCTCCAGATTAGTTAAACAGTATGACACCCTAGAGATACTTCAAGTGCAATTAACTGTTGGTAGGACACTTATTGAAGTCATTGCCAGATACAGAACCCCCTTCCATGAATCAGGATACCCACTCTGCCTATTTGGATCAACTTGAGTCTTTCAAGATACATTCTAATACCATAGTTTTGGGTGATTTTAACTACCCTAGCACTGACTGGGTGAATTACTTGTGCTCAAACTCACCTGCGTAAAGGTTCCTCAACTTTGTCAACTCCAATGCCCTGGACCAGCTGGTTGACACCCCCACCAGGGGAACCAATATCCTGGAGCTGGTGCTTACAAATATGGGAGACCACAGTAGCTCCCCCACTGTGAGTTCATCCCTGGTGAGATCTGACCACAAAGCAGTCTCATTTGAGGTAAATATCACACCTGACCCTCCCCTAGCAGCAACTAAACTAAAAAACTTCTCCAAAGCAGATTATAACCTCTTACAGGATGGTGTAAATAGCTTCAATGTACCTCTCCCCTCAGACGAAATTGGTAACTATGCCGAGCTCTACACCAATGCCCTATGCAAGCACCTGTATAACTGCATTGTACCTGTTAGGACCAAAACAAGCTCTTCAAGAAACAACCACCATTAACAGGCTTTACAATAATAGGAAGAAACTGCTGTCCAAGAGTAAGAAAAAACGGGCTCTAAAATGGAGATACTCCCTCCTCAGCTTAAATAAGCAAATAAGACTTCTTGTGAAGTCCTCCAAGGCAAACTATGAGTCCAAGTTAGTTTCCTTAACCAAGGACAGCCATAAGGTGTTCTTTATCTACATCTGTAATCTAAAAGGTAAGGCTCAGATCTGCACTGAACTCATAGTTAATGGCAACGCATACTATACACTGAGCTGGTGGACCTGCTATCCAACAGGTTCGATGAAAACTTCACTCCCCTGTCCCCACCACATGTACTTCAGGACATCCCTACCACCTGTCCCCTATTGTATCTCTAAACAGCAGGTCATAAGCACCCTCTTTACAGCCAAAAACACAGCATCAGTGGGACCTGGATAACATTCCAGGCTGCGTTCTACATGGGCTCAAACAAGAATTAGCAACACCATTGGATATTCTTTTCAATCACAGTCTAAGCACCGGCTTCATCCCAGCCGAGTGAAAAACAGCCACAGTTGTCTCCCTGCATGAAGGTGGTGCTTCTACTGACCCTGGGAACTACAGACCTATTAGCCTGACTAGACTTATATGCAAGGCCATGGATAGAATCATCAAGGATCTTATCAACAAAGATATAGGCAATCTCCAAACACTAGATCCTACTCAGTTTGGATTTGTCAAGGGGAGATCATGCTTGTTAAACCTGGTGGACTTCATTGAGACAGTCACAAGGCCTTGGATGATGAGAAATCTGTGCATACAGCCTACCTAGACCTGGCCAAGGCGTTTGATACTATCCCTCACTCAGGCATCATTGACAAACTCTCCCAGCTAGACATCAGCCCTTATATCATAAGGTGGGTTGCGAACTGATAGAACTCATACAGTCAAAATCCACCTCCAACAGCACACCCGTTACCAGTGGTGTTCCTCAGGGATTGGTCCTGGGACTGCTACTGTTTGGAATCTATTTCTCTGAAGTACAAGCTAAAACTAAGGGACTGTGGGTGATAAAGTTTTATGATAACTGGAAACTGGGTGCAGTCATAGAATCTCCAAATGATGTCAACATCCTTCAAGAAGGTATTATGCAAACAAATGATTGGTGCCAAAGTCATGGTCTCAAACTCAGTGCAGAAAAATGTATTATCATCCCTTTCAGCAAGAGCGATATTCCTGCAAATTACTACATGATGGCAGTACCCTAAGTACTCAGTGGTGAGAGATCTGGGCACTCAGGTTGACAGCAACCTTGCCTTTGATCACTATGTCTCCAGAGTGGTAAGAAGGGCATTCTATATGGCTCACCTCATAATAAGGGCAGTACCTCGAGAAAAAGTGAAGTTATCACCTCCCTGTTCTCCTCACTCATTAGGCCAATAATTGAATACAATGCCCATTTTGGCATGTACCTTTCAAAGCACCTGCAACAATTGGAGGGACCACAAAGGTTCCTCACAAAGAAAATTCAAGGTCTTCAGCAGCTGTCCTGTGTGGATTGGCTGAAATCACTGTCACTTTATTCTGTTTCATACAGACTACTTAGAGGTGATGTCTGCCTTGCATGTAAAATGATCTCTGACCTCACTTTATTGGAAATGCTGCACATCTGGAAGTCAAATGGCACATGGGTTGCTAACTCTAAAGAAGGAAACCTGGTATGTGACATCAATAGAACCTGCTGGAGGGACAGATTTGTCTCCCAGAGATTACCACACCTTTGGAATAGACTCCCACTTCACACCAAACAGAGCACCTCATTGCTCGTCTTCAAACACAATCTGGACTTTTGGATGGGTAACCATAAATTCACCCTAGGGGTTCTACCTGTGTCCTTCTTGGATAGAGGCAATAGCTGCTGATCATGGTAACAAGGGTAGAATTTGGCTAGGCTTGTAAGGGCCCTCAGGCCTTTAGCCTAGTAACTTCCTATGATCCTATGAAAATTATTTTACTTATAAAATCTAGAAGGACAAGTAGAGTTTAAGATAACCTGCTTATTGGAATAACAGTGTCTGCTATAATATCACCCGAATGTTTCTGTTAACCAAATGTTGGAAGCGCCTAGTGGATGACAAATGTGCATGTATATATAACAAATGAGGAAACGTCTGTGTGTGGAAGATCTAAGATTCCCTAGAGTTCAGGCACCTAAAATAAACATATTGTGAATATCCAACCTAATACCAGGTGGTAGAAATACTTTCTTTAAAACTTTCTTAGGTATAAATCCACTAAAGAAAGTAGGGATGCACAATCTGGTTCAAGTTGAATGTCCTTTATTAAAACACACAAACAAAGGATCCAATAGTAGTTAAAAAAACAGAATAAAGTGTAGAAATTCACCATTCCATTTATATACCTGTTTAAAAGCATGGCACTCATTTGATTTTTAATAATTCTCATTCATTTTCAGTAGTTTATAAACATTTTAAAGTGACTTTGCAAAATACTTGGCTTATAATTGTCTAATATGCTTTTAGTTTTTGTGGAAAAAAAGGAAGACGTATCATCATCTAGGAAGTAAAACCATAGAAAAGTTTAGTTATATTGTTTTAGTACACCAAACCTCAAATTGAGTGCTTCAGGAGTACGGTTGTCTGAGTAGTATGTTACTAAAAGCTTAACCTATGGCTGAGCTCACAAATATGGATGCTTTTAGATGGTTTCTTACTACAATCTTTTTGAAGTCTACTTCCTCCAGAGTAAAGCTGCAAGTTTATAGTAGGTTGGCTAAGGAGATTTGAACTCTTGAGTGGGGTAGTCAGCCAGGAAGAGGTCTGCACAGAGAATTCCTGTTGGAACAAGGTGATGCTCAAGATCTTTCAAGCTAGACCGGCAATATATGGACCAAGAACTGTCATACATTACATACTAATTGGATTTAGAAGCAGAACAGTCATCAGAGATAAAATTACAGATGTCTGCTGGATAATAAACAAAGCAAGGAAGTTCCAGAAAATATTTAATTCTGCTTTATCAGTTACTCTAAAGCCTTTGATTGTGTGGACTGTATCAATCTATGGCAAGCTCATTGAAAAATGAAATATCAGGTCACCTTATCTGCTTCCAAGAAGGCTATTTGGCCGAGGTACTAGAGTATGTTGTATTGTCATTTTAGTAAATTTGCTGTGTGAATTTTACTTGAACTGTGAAGTTTCTTCCTGGATTGATTAGTTTTATTACTGGCCTTGTTGTTTATATATTTTACTTTCTTTTGGTTTTCTGGAATGTGTACCATATCTGCTTTGTCTGGAATCTGTGGGCAGACCAAAAAGCAACAGAACTAAATATGGAATGACTGACTGGTTCAAGACTGGGAAATGAGTGGAAAAAGGCTATACACTGTCTCCCTACTTATTGAATTTATACATTATGGGAAATGTTGAAATGCTAGAATCAAAACTGCTTGAAGAACTCCAGACATACAGATGATAACACACTGAAGTAAGGAGACGTTGAAGATGCTGTTGATGAAGGTGAAAGTAAAAAAA
>NC_056737.1:1826891460-1827028960 GCF_019279795.1 Protopterus annectens
ACACCCATTTGACACCTCACCACATTGCTTATTAGTCAGTCACAATCACTTAAAAAAGAGTCTAAACTGTCAAATATGAAAATGAGCATGCTGGCAGATTATAAGCTATTACTGAGTGATTACAGTTGTGATCATTTATAGGCACCCAGTTAGGATCTGTATATGAAATGACTGTATCAATTATTCATTAAGCATTGCTGTTGTTGTTGTTTAATTGTTGTTTTAAAGGTAGACCACCTTAAAAAAGAAAACAAAGATGAACAGAGAGCTAACTGCCTTAATTACAGCTTGTAAACTGTCAAACTGTTTTTAAGCATTAGCACCCCCTACCATTTGGCGCCCTTAACAAGTGTTATATTCATCCCACTGTTCCTATGGCAATGGATGTGACTTTGTGACGAAACACGTAAAGTAAACAATGCACTTTTTAATGACATATAGCCTCAGTATTGTACGTTTTGCTGTATGAAATACCTGCTTATTTAAATGTGCCCTCACCCTGCTGTGTATATTACTCTGTTATTCATTTCATTTAATTGCTGGCATTTAATCGTTTATTTAGCAGGTAGGTGAACTGGACCTTTTCAATCACAACCTAATTACAGAGAATCAAAAGTTAAGAATATGAAGCAGTAACTTTCAACTAAACAAAACTAGTAGGACACAGTAAAATTAAATTAGCAGCAAAGTACAAATATCACTATAAAGCAAAACAACTGACAAACTATGTACACAGCAATACAATGCTACCTATGATGGGTATAGTATAGGGAATGTTGGACATAAAGGTGATTCTGTACCATACTGGTGAACTCAGAAGCACATGACACTGTGCTATTCTGCAGCCATCATACTTTTAGTAAAGCCAATAAAACATGCGAAATATGTACCATGTTATGAGATAGGTATGGTTTATCATGACATGGAGTAGTTAACATCAAAGTATTGAAATAGGAAGGTTACACGTTTCCTGTAGATGTCATTTCATTGCATTGAGGCTGCTTAGTTCACACATTCAAACATGGTGGAGTTTATGATCAGGGAGAAGGTGAGTTTTACTTTTTTCTCCTAATTTGTGCAACCTTTAAGAATAGGTGTATTTAGAGATTGGGGGGGGGGTGTGAGGGCATGCCCCCACATCAGGGTGTACAGGAGAATCTTGTCCTCAAGTAAAAAGAAGTATTGATATATTGTGTTACCTCAAATCAATGTTTACATTAATCAGATGTTGACTAAACAGCACATGGTTAGTCGAAGTAAATCCTCACGTTGCTGCTGTTCGATCATTACAGCTAGAAAATTATATAGAATTAGTCAGTATGTAAGGCCAGTCCTGAACAGGTGCTACAAAACCAGATATACTTTGTATATGCCACATCACTGCTTAACGTCCTTCTACCTGTTTTGTCCACAGACTGCATCAAAGTAAAAATTCTTTCTTCTGCAACCTTATAGGATCATATGATCATAGCATCATTGGAGGTTATGAGCTTAATGGCCCTAGAGTATTTTTCAGCCTAGCCATTCGTGTCCCAATTTTCCTAATTGTCCAAAGACTAGAATGGCTTTGGTATATGCCTGGACCCAAGGACATCTATAAGCTGTTAGGGACACAGGCAACAAGCCAAGATTGAATTTGTGGTTTCCCATTCATTACTCCAAATCGCATTTGAATAGGCGTAGGGAAGAGCCACACTTCATATGAAAGGGGAGTCTGTTCCAGAGAAGGGTAATCCCTCAGACACATACCTATTCCTCCAACATGTTTCATTTATGTCCCAGATGAGGTTTAGATACTTAGATTGGATAATTCTAGTGCTGTGTGTTTTGCAAGTATGTAGCAGATGCATCAGTTAGATCAGAAAATGCCTTGTATGTTAGGCGTAGATTGCCCCTCAGTAGTCTGTAGGAGACCATGCACAGGGACAGGGCTTTGATGTGGTCTGCATAGGACATGTTATTTACACCCTGTATTCTTTTTGTGAGGAACCTCCATAGCTGCTCCAGCTGTTGCAGATGCCTGGTCAGGTACATGCTGAAGGGTGTATTTTATTCAATTAATGGTCTAATGAGGAGAACACTGGAACTATGATATCCTTAGATCTAAATGCTATGCCTTACTTATAAGTTGTGCCACATAAAATGATATTTTCACCACCTTGGACACATGGTTATCAAATTTCAGGTTACTGTCAACCTGAGTTTCCAAATTCCTTGCCACTGCGTCTACTCTTAGGGGGAGTTTTATCAATGTTGTAATTTGCACAGGGTCATCGTCTTTGCAATGGGTATAATTATGCATTTTTTGCACTGAGTTTTAGGCCATGGCTAAGGGCAGCACAGTGGCACAGAAGATAGAATTGTTGCCTCACAGTAAGAGGTCCCCTGGTTCAGTTCTTGGCTGGGGTGCCTTCTATGCAGTCTACATGTCCTTCCTGTGTCACCATGGGTTTCCTTTGGGTACTTTGGTTTCCCTCCACATTCCAAAGACATGCAACATATGGCTTGGACATTCTAAACTGGCCATAAATGTGAGTGTGCATGCAAGTATGTAGTAGGGAAGAACAGTCACAGCAGAGCTAGCCACCCTGCTATGTGAACTATGGATTTAGATTATTGTCACTGCTAAAGTGACACCTCAATCCCATGTTAAAAATGGGAAATGGGGTTATGGATGCAGATGGATTTTAGGCCATGTCTCTGGCAGCAGTTATTTGTGTCAGACACTCCTGGAGGGTATCTACATCTTTGGAGGATTCAGTGGTTACACCCAGATTGCAGTCAGCAGCAAAGTTGGTCTGCCAAAGGCCCTCTACATTTGCTTTGACTTCAGAGAAGTATATTCCAAACAGCAGCGGTCCCAGTAACAAGCCCTGTGGGACTTCACTAGTAACAGACTTTTTGGTGGAGGTGGATTTCCCCACTCTAACTTCACATGTCCTATCCATTAGCCAGCTGGTTATCCATTGGGTCACATAGGGATTTATGCCTAAATTTGTAAGTTTGTCTGTGATACCCAAGTGAGGTATTCTGTCAAATGCCTTTGCCAAGCAGAGGTAGGCAACATGTACCATTTTGCTCTCATCCATGGCTCTAGTGAACTTCTCAAAGAAGTTCATCAGGTTTAGTAGGCATGATCTGCTCTTGGTGAAACTGAACTGGGATGGGGCCAGTGTTTGAAGATTTCCTATGTCTTTATTTATTAGGTCCATGATAATTCTTTCCATGGCCTTGCATATAAGACTAGTCAAACTTATGGATCTGTAGTTCTCTGGGCCTGTTTATGGTCCCTCTTTATATAGAGGGATGACCATTGCAGTCTTCCATTCCCTAGGGATGAAGCCTGTCTGGAGGCTGTGGTTAAATAGAGATTGTAGTGGGCCTGATGGGTTGTGCTTCACACTATTTAGGAGGTATCCTAGGATATTATCAGGACCCATTGATGCAGTGCTTTTAGCTATGGAGAGGGCTGTGAGGATCTGTTCTTTAGTGATAGTTAGAGAAATAGAAAAGGGCATTTCCTGGGCGGTGAAACTGGAGCTAAATTTATCAGACAGCAAATTTGCTATATCCTGTACTTCACTATAGGGAGTTCCATTTACTATTAAATCAGCAAACTGTTGGCTGTTCCCCTTAAGATCGGGCATATAACTGAAAAATGTCTTATGACTATCCTTAGCCTGGTAGGCTATTTTGCTTCGAAGTTGGCTTTGTTGGACTTGATTAGTCACCTGAGTTGCTTGTTGAGACTGATGAGAGAGTTTTTCGCCTGTTAACCATAGCCCTTCCTATTTTGGAGAGGATTTTATTTTGTTCTTTTGTTGTATAGCCTATTTACACTGGGGGTGCACTAAGGGGGCTTGTTTTTGGAGTTTGTCCTAAATTTATTTTGGTTTGGTATTCTTGTTTCTAGAGTTTGTCCTAAATTTATTTTGGTTTGGTATTCTTGTTTCTATGCTTGTACAGGGTTTCCATAAACATTTCTGCACAGGCCACAGTGTTCTCTGACTTTGGGGGGGGGGGGCTTGGAATTTAGCTATGCCATCGCTTAATAGGAGGTACAATAGTTAACCCTCAAAAAGTTCTTAAAGATTCTGAGGTTTGCTGGGAGTTTGGGCTTTATATTTATTTCAATGTTGACTGCCTTGTGATCTGATTTGACCAGTTAAGACATTACACTGGGGGGGGGGCAACATTCTCTCATATTTCTGAATACCAGGTCCAGGATATATTATTAATATCCAGGCAGTTTGCATTTCATGTGTTTACTCTTGTAAGATATTATATTTCACAACAGCTGTCGAGTTTGTGTTGCATTTTGTTTGCTTGTTATTTTGTTTCTTTTGCAAATATGTGGGTAGGTGCTACATACCAACAATAGTGTAGTGTTTGTAACTATGAATTTGAGTAAAATGTAATATGTAACCAAAGCTAAACAAATGATAAATGTGGTATGAGAAGGTTTAAACATAGAAATAGTAGAATTTGTTAGATACAGACATAAATATATAAGCAGTATTGTCAGAAGCAGGCGATACGTGTCTCAAATGTATAACACAATAACCAAATTAAAATTGTGATGCTATTTTATCTATGTTACTAATAAGTTGTGCCTATCCTAAATGAATACTTGTACAAACACATACATGCATTCACACACACACACACACACACACACACACACACACACACACACACACACACTTATGCATGTATATTTATATAAAGTTATAGTCAGCTGCTCAGATTACCAAAGCTTGTATTTATACTATCTATTATGGCTTGAGTTGTCAGTTGCATACTTTACCCCTCTACAAGAAACATAGTGAGGTGCTGTAGTTTACATACTTGGCCGTCTGATCTTGCAGCTTCCTTCAGAAAGAGTGAGACAGACTATACAATGCCTGCCAGTGATCAGTCTTTCTCCAAGAGACAATAATCATGAATTAAGAATAACAAAGCTTGGGGGTGGGGTGAGGGTGCAACCCATACAGGGGATCATCCCCCAGCTTACATGTACTAACTAAAGAAACAATCACATCTTTGAACTGAAACAGATCCATGCCAACTCTGCTGCATGGATGTTATAGTATTGTATAAAGTAATGTCTCTTCCGACTGCTATTATGCTACGAATTCCATGCATTACAGTTTTACACTAATATTTCTATGTGTGTTGACAATCCTGGTCAAAATATCTTATCACTAACCTTTTCCAGGTACTTTACTGTTTCAAGATATGGCTTATATCTCTCTCAGGCATCTTTCCTCTCAACTAGTTTAGCACAACTCTCTTGTATTGCTACAATGTAGCAAACAGTTGCTACAGTTTCAACCTCACACAGAGCACTACAGTGCTCAGGTTTGATTGCAAATGCGATACTGATTTTTACCAGTATTGCACTAAACAGTAATCAGGATCACGGATGGCTGATTGTGCCCCCTAATACTTTGTGCCTGGAGCAGTTGCCCCTTTTGCCCCACCCTAGATATAGTATTGATCCTAGCAATGTATTTTTTTATGTGTAGTTTCCTGTTGTTTGCCTTTTCGGCTTTTCCCAGTTAGGGGTCGCCACAGCGGAACTCTGGTCTGCTAATAATTGGCAGTAGATTTTTTATGGTGCTGAGTTGCCAACCCAACGCCCAACCTTCAGTGAAGGCATGCACATTCACGCATGTCTTTTGGAGGCCACTCGACTGTGGGGAAGACATGCAGACTCCACACTAAAAGCACTCCAGCCATGAATCAAACAGGAAAACCTCTCGCTGTGAGGCAACAATGCTACCGCTGTACCACTGCATCTTAACTATGTGTAGTTTCCTGTCTAGTTTGTATTTCTCTTTCATGTCATAGTTCTCCAGATTAAGCAATATCCTCTATAATCTCTGAGGTGCATTTCATAGACTTTCTTAATATGATTTGCATGAGATAGTGATCTATTTCTGCTTCTACATCTGTAATATAAATATACTCATTCAATAAACCTGTCTCTTTTTCAACGTCTATTCTGTGCATCTGCAAAATACTCATTGACACAGGCAACCAGTCCATTTTCTTGTAATATCACACATCATACATCATTTTGATTTCATCTTGCAACAAAACATGCTTAGTCACAGTGTAGGTGTTTCTGCCACTAGATACTTTAACATTTCAAGATTTGTTTCCTGTTAATAGTGATACTTCTAAGCTATATCTTGTTCCAACAACTTTCTTAGAGGCAAGATTCTCCATAATTTCCCTAAAATCTAATTAATGCTATTTGTCTTCTGATTTGGTATTTGCATTATTGCTCTAGTTCTCTCTGAAAGATTTCAGTCCTTCATATTAATAAATGACCCATATATTTCAGATATATTATATTTACCTGTGGTTGTGTTGCCTAATGGAGAAGGCATCTGACTTTGGCTTTTGAGATTGCAGGTTTGAGTCCTGCCATGGCTGTACCTTTGGTGGTTGGGGCTTGTTCTAATGGTTAAGGTGCTTACTTCACATGCACAAGGTACAGGGTTTGATTCTCAAATTTAAAAGTGAAATTTTCTGGGTTTAAAGTGGGCCACAAGGGCAGCTAGCCTAGTATTTATCTGTGAATATTTATTGTATTTCATTTTAAATTGTACTGTCTCAGTCTACTGAACAACTGTATATGTCTCTTGTAATGTTCTTGTGTCTTACCTCCCACAGAGAAATCATGAGTTACACAGTACTCACAGCTCCTTTCAAGCCTTCAGTACTTGTGTAATAGTGCTTTGGAATATTCATGGTGCTATGCAGATTTGTGTTTTCTTCATTTACGTTTGTCTACCAGAATACATAGTTTTCATCAAATGTTGTGTTGTTGTGTCTTTCGGCTTTTCCCGGTTAGGGGTCGCCACAGCGGAAACTCCGGTCCGCTAATGATTGGCGGTAGATTTTTACGTGCCGAGTTGCCAGCCCTGACACACAACCTTCAACGAAGGTATGCTCATTCACGCATGTCTCCGCACAGAAGACGCTCTTGCTGAGAATCGAACGGGATAACGTCTTACTGTGAGGCAAAGACACTATCGCAGAACCACCACCGCAGCACAAATACTGAAAAAAATGTTACATTTGGCATAGTTGAAACCACTGGAACCACACAAATTTACCCAAGTAATTCTAGCTGAAACCAGTCCCCATAGGCAATAGGTAGTGCTCTTATTTACTTACTTTAATAAGAACTTGTACATCAACACTAAAGTATACATTGACCTGCTTCACAACAGTGACTATAAAAGTCACCTGTTCTGTAATGTTTGCAGATTTCTTATTGATCCATGCTGTCAGTTTCCTTCACTTCCTTCTCACTTCTAATCCTGAGAGCTACTGGCACTTTTTAGCATGTTTTCTGGGCACAGCTAGCTACTGTACTAATTGGGATAAGCATTCACAAGATCTTTGCTATTGTTCTGTACAATACCTAAGATGAGAATATGAAACTGTCTCATGCCCAACTGCTCACAAGCCAAAGGATCTAAAATACTAAACAAATTAATTTCCTAGCTTAGGGGTGCTGTCTGAAAGAGGATCTTATGATGACTCATTGAAAGCACTCTTTGTGACTGCCAATAATAAGAATCATAATAATTGAAAAACATTTTCAGCATTATATATAAAAGCTCCCTGCACTCCCATATGGGGAACCATCCCAACTTGCATGTACTAACTCTACATTTCTACTACATTGGAGATACATGCAAACTATGTGGTCAATGACAATGGATTTCAAAGATTATGATTCTCTCTATCAGACTGCTAGAGCTGGCAGTCGTAGAGCTGTCAATTTCCTTCCTTTCCATGCCTTTTAATTTCAATGCTTTAAAAGTATTTTCTATAATAATGTTACAGTTTTCACTGTGTCTAGCTTAGATGTAATATCATCTGGAATTCAGAACCATGCCTAATGTCGCCTCACAATAGTTAATGAGATGATGTTGAGTCATTCCAAGCAGATCTAAAGTAATTATCAATTCAACAGGAGGTATTTAGCCTCACAGCAGTTCTCCAGTTAAGAAATTACACAAATAGTGCATATGAATACAGTAGCATACAGTGGCTATGGTAATAGAATTTGCAAAGAGCAGTAGCTTTGATATGCATGCATGCAAACATGTGTCGGTATACACTCAATGTCATGACACTACAAGAATTGCTGAGAGCTGTAATATGTGCCCCTGTCATATTCCCTACCAATTTTTTTCAATTAAATGTGAAGGAAATGGGAAGTTAGGATAGTAAGGGGGGCAAGCAAAATAACATACAGAAGTACACGGGAAAGGCAATAGTGGGGGTGGAGAATGGGTTGACTTTTTTACGACAGGTCAAGAAGGATAGACTGGAAAGGATGTAAGGGAAAGGTGGGCAAGAGGAGAGGGTATAGGGTTGGAAGCAGGAGCAGACAAATGTAAAATGCAGGCAAGGACTTGCTGGGGGAAGTAATGACATACTGACAGAGGGAGAATAACTGGTGATGGGAAAGACTGGACTACAAATAGGGGAGGGAAGTGACACACAAGGAAGGAGAACCCCATGATGGGAGATCTGGTGTGATGGCTCCCTTTTGTGCTACCCAGGAAGGCTCTAGACAGAGGTAATTCCCCTCTGTGACTGTCCTCTCTACCAGTCCTGTCTCACTTAGCTCACTGGGTAGCACTAGGTAGTGATGTAATTCTGCTTTTCACATAAGGACTTTCTCCAGATAGTCAATGTTGTCCTCAGTCTGCCAGTCCATCAATGCCACCATCACCACCCCCAACTCCTGCTAAGTAACATACTAGGATGTACTAGCTGTTTCACCAAATGTTGCGACAACACCCCTCACAGGAGTCTGTCACTGGAAGCCATCATGGATCCTTCCAGGCCACCCCCTGCCAGATGACCTTGAGGCAGATGAGCACACAACAGGAGAAGGCAGGGCAAAAAGATGGAATGAGGACCACTATAAAACTACAGAGACAACAGTAGCCAACAGTGCACAAAACAGGAAAAGAAATGTAGAAAAATAAAATAGCAAATATTAGATAAGAATCTATAGAAGTGATAGCAAGAAAGAAAGAAAGAGCGAGAGAAAATGTTAGTTTCTTGTCTGTATCTTACTGTCAAACATATGGGTAGCTACAAAATGATGAAACACATGTTAGCTATGCAATGATACTGAGGGCTTAAGTATCACTAAGCGTAGCAGGGGATGCATTCTTACTGGATGATGTGAGTACAGAGATTTAGTCTTGGATATTACCAGTGACCCAGGGGATATTTCTGAGAGTATCATAGATAGCATGCTGTGGACTGTAGTGGCCGTGGAAGTAGTTGGTCAAGTCTGTATAAATATGTTGTGAGGGAATTGGATAAGGATGAGCTTGCTGGATATGGACATTTATACATATTCATTGTGCCAATCTGATGTACTAAAGGCAGACAATGCAGTGATGGGAACCATGATACAAGTTAGGCATTACAACAATATGGTTGTCCATGTGCAGTGGTGTATAGCTAGGGGGCTTAACAAGGCAGCTGACAATGAAAGCACCAGACTGGGATAACCTAGCTACGCTTCTACACAGGTTTTACAATTACCAGAAAATAAATATACCTCTGGGTAATTTTCTGCTGTGAGCTCTATATCTCACTATAGTATGACAACTATTGTACTTAATGCCTGTATCTGAAGAGATGCTCCTTATGTCTCTGAACTAGGAGCCAGTTTTCCTATATCTGCTCAGGATCTGAAAAAAAACAGTACAAAAAATGAATAAGCACATTAAAGTATGGCATAAAGGGCCCTTGTATTTATGCAGTAATGAACAGTAAAATGGATCTGTTATGAATACTTATCATAAAACTCAGGAGCACTCTCTTTGACCCCTTCTTGAAAATGCACAGAAGTTTTAGGTGGCAACTCTAAAGGTCACTGTAGTGGTGCCTGGACTGCTCCCTGGAGTGGATGATGCCAGTTTCAGGGATCATCAGCCTGGCAATCCTGTGCCAGGCATCCACCTTATACTGGGAATCCTCATAGGACTCCCCAAACAGGATCTCCTAGTGGTCTGACTACATAATATACAGAAATATTTTAACACAACCTGGGAGCCCTGACACTCTCATTGACTTCAGAAGCCATAACCACTTCAGAGGAATTACCGGACTGTGAGCCTTGAAACTGTACAAAAAATTACAGCCGGGCCCATTGCTGTGGTCATCATGCTATGGAATTTGTTGCTGTTAGTAGACTCATAGGGTAACCTTTTCTGATTGAGATCCAAGCTTTAGACTTTCAGAAACATTACACCTGTGGAAAGTGAACAGGGGATACCACCTGCAAATGTTATCAAACTGCATTTGTACATCAGCTGCAGATATATGGCGTATATTGAGTTATATGATGTTTCTTTGGGGGAATTGTACTCAGACAGGGCAGTTGCTAACATGCTATGAAGTGTGCTGCTGCTGTTCATTAAGTGTCACAACAGAGGTTCTGAGGTGTGATTTGTAAGACGTGGAGCACATAAGCCCCGTGGTTAGTCCAGGAACTGTGGATTCCATGATACTGACTTTCCTTTGCTGTTATGTGTATTGTATGTGTGTGTACAACTGCTATCAATATCCTTTGCATCATGCAGAGCAGTGGAAGACAGGGGATGGGGTTCTGAAGAGGATAGTCAGTGTCCCACTCTTGTTTGGTAGATGAATGGTGTTCCATGTAGTAGCCTGCATTTTGGATGACAAGGAAAATCATTTTAACCTATTCCTCCAGGGGTTCAATTGCAATTGACCATGCAATGCACGAGCCTTTGTGATATGACCTTTTTTATTACTTGGTCCACTCTCATTTTCAAGTCATCTGCTATGGTATACATGGTAACTGTTGCAGAGGTGGAGTTTTGGGGCTGAGGTATACACTACATACCTCAATGTGGCCAAAGCGTTTGACACAATTCCCCTCTCAGGCATAGAAGAAATTCTAAATAAACTGGGAATAAACCCCTATGTTACCCACTGGATTACCATCTGGCTCACAGATAGAACACAGGAAATCAAAAAAGGGGAAATTACCTCCACAAAGTGATCAGTCACCAGTGGAATTCCCCACAGGGTTCTATATTAGGATGTTTCCTGTTTGGCATCTACTTTTCTGAAGTTGAAGCCAATATCAAAGGCCTCTGGCTGACTAAGTTTGCAGATAACCACTAGCTAGGAGTAGTTAGTGAATCCCCAATGACTTACCCATCCTGCTGGAAGGTTTGTCCCAAATAAATAACTGGTGTAAAAATATGGACTGAAACTAAATGCTAAAAAATGCATTTTTATATTCTTTGGGAAGTCATCTACCCAGGGAACTACCACATTAACAATACATCCCTAAAAGTTGACCCAATTGTTTGGGATTTGGGAACTTATATGGACAGTGACCTAACTTTTGACCAACATGTGCCCATTGTTGTAAGAAAGTCCTCCTATACTGAACAGTTTTTAAACAAAAGGATTGTGTGTAGATCTAGGTATATCATTGTCCCCCTTTACTCAGCCCTCATTAAGCCAGTCATTGAATATAATCCCCCTTTGGCATGTATCTGTCCAGAAACATGCAACAGTGGGAATACCCCCATTGATACCTTACCAAAAGGATATGAGGCCTAGATAACATGTCCTACATAGAACAACTAAAAGCCCTGTCATTATACTAGGTATCCTACCAACGTAAAATGTGACTTGTGTCTGGTATACAAGGTATCCTCTGGCCCAGTACTGATGGATTTACTGCACATCAGCAAGTCAAATCACATCAGAAATACTAGGTGTTGAGATCTAAATGGTTTGGAGGGACAGGTATATCTCACAGGGGATGCCACTGCTCTGGAATAGACTCCCTAACCACATAAAACAATGTTCATCCCTGTCCATATTCAAGTGGAATTTGGATCTATGGACTGGAAACAGAAAATTTACCCCAGTACTGCCCCCATAGTATTAATGAACAGATACATCTCCTAAGTGCTTTATCCCTTGCACGAGTCCCTTCAAATTATCTATAGTATGATCCCAATTATTTTCATTAGGAATAATATATAGTTATCAGTCATGGGATAGGTTAGGCCAAGCTCTAACAAATGGGATAGGTTAATTTGAGCAGAAAAAAAGTAAATTGGCTAGGTTAAAAATGGCCTGCAATGGCAGCTAGCCTAGTACTTTCTCATCAACATATAAATGCCATCCCTAACTGTGCAGTCCTGGTAATACCCAGAGCAGGTGTGAGGCAAGCGCATTTTCATTCTTTGATTCAGTCACTATTTTTGGAGGGATTGATAAAAAATGCATGTTTCATATATCGACTGTTTGGTTAATACCTTCAGAACATGTTGCTGTGTGCCTGAGTTAAGGAGGAACCTTCCAACATGCAGCAAACACTATGTGGGTCATAGTAATGACATGCTTAGAGAGATGGTCTACATTGGGCAGCATCTTACTCTTGTACTCTTGTGTTGCATAAATACAAAGGCCAGAGGGTCTTACATCAGTGGTCTAAGTTCATTTAGCATGCATAGCTGTGTTTTGTTGACACTATTTAACATGAGCAGGAGTGGTGGACCCTCTAGCACTGCATCAGATAGACAGGGGACAGAGGAACACAACTTTACCCATCCACAGTTTGGGCAAAGGCTGTAAGTGTGCTGTTGTGGGCCCTTGCCACACAGAACACATGACATGTTTCAGATAGCTTTGTGGTTTTTCTTTGCAGGTGAAATGAATTGGTGTTTGTCATGACATAGAAACAATGTCATGCTACTGACACTAAACGGCAGACACATATACTGATGTCATGAGCTTTTTGTGGGTGAGATGTACCACACTACATGGTCACAATGAGCCTTGTGGTGTGGCACACATATGTGGATGAGAAGGATGTAACATGCCAATAGCTTCCATGAGTGTATCCCTACATTTAAAAGCAGCATGCCTAAGAAGAACTGGAAGAAGAAGTTGAATTTCTCTTAGGCAGAGAATGACATAGTATTGCAGGCCCTCTGTGAATATGGTCAGCAGCTACTCCTTACTCCTAAGAAAGATTGGACCTTACAATAGCATGTCTGATGGGACCTTGTTGACCAGGTGAACTCAATTGGTAATGGAGTCACCATATACCTGTCAAACTCTTAGTGCAAGAAATCTGAACACAGCCTGACAAAATGGGGGGACAAAGGCCCAAAAAATAGGGACAGATTTTAAATATTGTTCTTATAAACTTAGAAAGTTGCTAGAGTAACAGGGTTTGTATTAACATACATTTTCTGAAGGATTTTTAAGTCTAAAACTCAAATATATGTCATCATTTATTGACTTCAATCCTCAGATCATCCCAGTGATTTGTCAGAAAACCACAAATTTTATGAGGAAAAAAACAAAATATGAGGCAGAAATCTGGACCTTCTGTGATAATCTGGATATTTTAGAGGTATGAGTCACCATTAACTGACATGGAGAACTTCCTGGAATCCCTGGGGGACATAATAGGTCTTTCATGCCAGGTGGAGGAATAGACCTTGGTACAGAATGTCATGGAGCACCTCATGTGACAGTTGGTGATGTCTCAGATGGGTATTACCTAAGATGTAAAATATGCAGTCCTACTTGCCTGACTCAGAATGGTAATTTTATTATTACAGCCAGGTCTGGGCTTCAGCAACAAAATCAGTATGCACAAAGTAAGTGGTCTATAGATTTTGCATCCCACTCTGTTTCATTGCTGTACCATCACTAAGATGCAGGTGTTTGAGAAGAGTGCATTAATGCAGTTGAGTGTGTTAACAGGTTTACACAGGTGCTTCTACCTCAGTGTACTTCACTGTGGATATTGGTATGTCTAATACCAGGAACCTGTCTGTGCCTGGCGATAGTGGTTGCCACAGCCCAAAGCAGTCTGAAGTCATGGTGGTGATCTTCATCATGGGTAATGTGACAAGCATATCACCACCTCTTTTTCAGACACTGATATTGTGCCTTGCAGTTCCAGGATGCCACAGACGGGCAGGAGTATTCTGGCACATCATTGCATGGTGTGTCCTCCTCCCCTGTGGCAGTGATGTCATTGACTGATGGCAGTGTCCTTGAGTGTGAGGAGAGAAATAAGGGTCATTGTACAAGTACCCAATATCTCATTGTACAAGTGGCCAGCAGCAACATAGGTCCTGCCCTCCAAATGAGCTGAATGTCTGCATGGCCATCATATGGCATATGTGCAAGAACATCACACAGACACAGGTTGATGCCACCACAGATATAGCAGGGCTGATTGTTGTGGTACCTGGTCTGTCGATGACCTCTGAGAGGGCCTGATCCATATATGCAACATGTTTGAAAGCTGCCCAAGGGAATCTGTATGCTGTAGCCATCCCTATGCAGCTACACATTGTAGACATCATCATTCTCATGGCCAGTCCTCTTCTGCGTCTGGTCAGAAAGTCCACCATGGTAGGGAAAGGACATGCCTATGTCTTGTAACACCACCATGTCCACAGATAGTGTGCTGGCTAATAGTACATTGAGTATGGATAAGGGCATATGTGGTAGATGCAGATAACTCTTGTGGATGTCCTAGACTTGTACCTCAGATTCCAGTCCAGTGCAGCATCTTCTGCTGGAAGTATGCCCCATGCACACCCACATATGGCCATCGGCATCACCCACCTCTGCCTGGGTATATCATATTGGAGACACCAATCTCTTCCTGACCAGCCTTCATGGCTCACCCTATCACTGGACAAAGAAACATGCACTCCCCTCACCAGTATCCCCTCTGCACACAATACCAGTTGATGACATCTGTCAACATAGCCCTCCTCCCCTTTGGAAATGATGACAACTGTTCCCTGCTATCAGTGCTCTGTTACTAGAGTAACCCGCATCTGATACACCATGTGGCTGGTCCATGCATGGTATTGCAAAGCCTGGTTGCAGTTTTTCATGCATCATTGTTACTGTTTGTTATGTCTAATCTGGTCATTAGTTGTGAACTAGATGCTGTCTCTTAGCTAGTGCCATGCCATACTGCACCTGCTTCTATCTCACTTGGTCACACCCTGTTAAATTTCTTGTTGCCACCACTTTTGGGGTTGAGAGTCCAGACCAGCAGCATACTTTTTGTAGTTGGTTTGTGAAGATAACCTCATCTTTAGGACAAAAGTCTCTGATTCTTCCATCCCTAATGCACTTGTGGACTTTAGTCCCTTATCTTTTGAATAGTTCTTTCTTTTCTAATGACAGTGCATCTTTTGACCTCTCGTGTTTTGGATATAAATCACATTATGCTGTGGTGAAGAGCCTTTTTTCTTCACGTTTCTTTTGCTTTATTTAATGATTTCTGAGTATAGAATATTTCAAAGAAGAGAACTGCAACAGAAAAACTGTAGTGTATCTGAAATAGGACATTCACATTTGTTGGCCATTGGTTTTCCTTTCTTGAGCTATTACTTTATATAGCATTACTTTTTTGTCTTCTTTTGCCAAACGGCAATCTCATGCAGCCAATCATCAGCTCATCCCTGTGCCCAGTCCTATGTCGGGTCAATCTTCCCCTCATAATCTTGCCTGGACTTGCTCTTCCAGGCTTGGGGATAATGAGGATCATTAAGGCATCCTGTGACCACACATAATCTTTGTTACCATGGGGGTATGTAATGACCTACCCTCATTCCCCCATGTCTTCATTTGTTATGTCCAAGGACGACTTCCCTCTATGGGCCACAATGTCTCTCAGGGAACACCTAGATGACTATCTTCACTGCCAGCACTTCAGAAGCCCAAACCAGTAATTGAACCTAGGTCACCTGAGCCATAGTTAGGGCATTATCCCTCTATTCCACGGCACTGGCTACTTTTAATATTTTGTTGAACTATTCAAGTAGTCCATCTGTCTGAAGATAGCAGATGGACTTCCATTTCTATTTGACTTGTTTTATCCAGCAGATGTTCATAATTATCGCAAAACATAAAAGTAGTATCCTTTTCAACTGGCTTCCTAGTAGAAGTGTTAAACCTGAAACTGTAGTTCTTAATTTAAAAAAGAGAATCCCAATGGTCAGTGTTACACTTTGAAAACATAACCTGCACCCCTAGTGTGGGCGGCTGTGTGTTCATACCCCCCTGCCATTATATGCTAGCTCCCAAACTGCTCTATCTCAGGCATGAGGAAATATGCTAAGGTATGACAATGTTGGAAGTAGTCTGTTCACTGGTCTTGGGATTACACTTAATGTTCTCAGAGTGTACCCTCTTCAGGCAGAGTTTCTCTGGGCATCCTAACCTGGTCACATATTAAGACAAACTCTCTGGCACTGGCCTTAGCATTGTTTTCCTGAAGCAGGATGTTTTTTGGACAGTTGATGGCATAATCTTTGTTTATGTCTTTCGGCTTTTCCCGATTAGGGGTCGCCACAGTGGAACTCCAGTCCGCTAATGATTGGCAGTTGATTTTTACGTACCAGCTTGCCAGGCCTGATGCACAACCTTCAACAAAGGAACGCCCATTCACGCGTGTCTCCATGCAGAGGATGCTCTAGCTGAGAATCGAACCTGACAGCGTCTTACTGTGAGGCGACAATGCTACCGCAGCACCACCACCGCGGGTCTAAGGTCTGTAATATGCAGTGGTGTTTATAGCTGACTTAGGTAAATATCTTGAGGTACACAGCTATAATCTCAATAAGGGCATCTGTTTTGGCCATAGACATTAATGGAGCATCATTGGGCTTTTGTGGAGAAGTATTGTTACAGTCTGGTTATGAGGTACACCACCAACCACTGCACATCCTGCCAAAAAAAAAAATAAATCTACACAATACTTTTTATTTCTTTTCTACTTCAAGATGACCTGCTCAAGTCACATTGGGAACTGTTGACTGCTTCAGTTATGGGTAACCGGGAGTACCATCTGGTTTCCTGCTCACTCCATTAGTCCCATTCACATTCCATTGGACACCCCAAATGTAAGTTCCTCCCACTCCAGCACCCTAAAGTTAGGTTATTGGAGACAGAAATTAGCATAGGTACTTAGTTCTCCATCTCTTCAAAGTAGTATGTTTAATCCTCTTCCCCTATGAAACCTTTCTTTCTATCACCCATGGTTGGTTTCTCTCTTTCTACAAGGATTTCCTTTGTAAATTGTAAACAACATTCTTCATCACACTATTTTGGTCTTCAAACTATGGGAGCCCCAAATTCCCTATGTCATTAAACAAAAGTATATGCGTCCCTATTATTACTTCATGTACCATTGGGGCTATTAACTATTTAACAGAAACTCCTTCCAGTAATATTTCAGGCATAATGCCATATGCTAAATGCTTCATGGCATAAAAGAAAGTAAAGTGTTACAAATAGTCAGCTGAGTGATTTAAGTAATGAGGATATTCTGAACCCAAGGCCTAATAGTTACTATGCCATACTTCTTTACTTTCCTTTTTTAATGTTATTTCTGCCTATTCTTATACATTTCATTACTGACTTGTGTACCTCTGAATTAGTGTGTCTATTTGTGTGGTCCCTCTCCAAAAAAAAAAAAAAAACACAGGGATACAGAATAAAGCAGGTGAAAGTCGAAACAAAACAGAAGATCCTTTCTGGATTGCTAAGCAAACATGGTGTGCATGTGTGCATGTGTGACTGTGTGTGCGTGTGTGTGCGTGTGTGTGTGTGTGTGTGTGTGTGTGTGTGTGTGTGTGTGTGTGTGTGTGTGTGTGTGTGTGTGTGTGTGTGTGTGTGTGTGTGTGTGTGTGTGTGTGTGTGTGTGTGTGTGTGTGTGTGTGTGTGTGTGTGTGTGTGTGTGTGTGTGTGTGTGTGTGTGTGTGTGTGTGTGTGTGTGTGAGAGAGAGAGGTAGACTGAGGGGGACAGGGTATGAACTCTTTCAAATTCTTGCAGGATGTTAACAAGGTAGACTATCGAGACATACTTTAGAACAAAGAGTGTAGGACATGTATTTCCAAAAGGAGATGAGAAGTGGTAAGCGTACTGTGAGGGATGCACATGATGTAAAGTAGTATTTAAGACACTGTCTGCTTAAGTGTATATATATGGTAGTATGAATAACAAAAAAGTGGCCATAATTAATAACAGCACAGCTAATACACTAGCTCATTGGGAAAGGAATTACAGCATGTTGTGTATTTCTGCAGTTGTTTGGCTCTCTGTGCAGTTATTCTAGACAGCCTACTTCCCTGCTTTACACAGCCACCAAGGCTGTCACTGTTTGATTGAACTTTGGCAAATGGGGGTGTTGGGGAGACTATTAGTCACTGTCAGTGACCCAATATGCACACTTGCTTTTGATTCATAAAGATCACAAAACTGTGGGTTCTATTCCCACACTATCTATTTGTAATCATGTTCTAATACTGACCCTGTAGTGCAGCATGAGAAGGTGTTAACCTTGAGCTGAAATGCTAAACTGAGGTCCTATCTGCTTGAAATGGTAGCAGCTCAGGTTGATGCAAAAGATCGTTTGACACTCCCTAATGAAATGGCATGGGAATTTACCTGGTGTCCTTGTCAATTTACTTCTAGTCAGTGTGACTACTACTTTATGTCTCCCACCATGGCAAGTGGGACTAATATTATCAGGAAAAATAAATACATTTTACTTTCTTCCTCCAGTATTATTTATGTTTCTGTTTGCTTTTTCCTTAATGAGAAATTCTCCAGGTTTCATCCATTCTAACATTTCGTACAGGCTTCAAGAGTTTCATGCACTTTGCTTCTTCTAAATTCCACAATGTATGCATAATATCTGCAAAATCAGCATCAACAAATTTTAGCTGTTTATATTGCTCTAAGCAATAAAGCAGCTGTCCCTTTAAAATAAAAAATAGTAACCGTATAAGGAAAAGACTCAATTTTTTTTAAAGCTAAAAAGAAAATAAAGGTGGTTGTGGGAAGTCCCCCAACTCAATGTGAGTCCTATAAAGACTCACTGGAAAGGACAAGGAAAAGATGCTAAACGCATGCTGGCGCACTACAGTTATAGCTAAAGTTAAACCGTAATTAACATGCTCAGGAAGGGTCCTGAATGCTTACTCATCAGAAGGTTTTCCACTTTTACTCTGTGTGTGTGTGTGTGTGTGTGTGTGTGTGTGTGTGTGTGTGTGTGTGTGTGTGTGTGTGTGTGTGTGTGTGTGTGTGTGCATGCACTTGTGTCAAACTGGAGGCAGATTAATATTTCTGCTTTGTTTAGTTCCTTTTTCAAATACATTCACATATAAATTCTGTCTCTGCTTCCCTCTTATCTCTGAAATTAGCCAATCGTAGGCATTTTTCAGTTTCACACCTTATAAGGATACCAGAAGCCCCTACCATCACATAGCCTGATTGCACATACGCTGAACTCATGACATGTAGCCCATACTTTGTGGCCTAAGAAACAAGATGCGACTTCTTGAAAGTAGTATTTATGGTCTGCTGTTACATGTATAAAGACTATAACAGGAAGATAAAAATAATCACACTGAAAAAATATTCTTTTCTGTTTAACCGGGACTATAACATATTCCTATTTTTGGTCTGAAGCAAATAACTAAGAAAAAAATATATATAACTTATCTTCTACTTTACTGGTCTGCCACACAATATTTAGAGGCTGTGGAGTACCACTGACATAGCATTCCCCTCCCCAGATCTGTGGCTGGGGTTGGTGCACAATAAAATGATACAATGCATTTCCCTCTGCGACTCAGTACTAAATTTTAGTTATTAAGTTAGCTTTTAGGATTAGTATGCTTGAGTACAAGCAAGGTTAGACTGAAGGACCTACTGTGACAGACAATGCTTGTCGCAGCTGCTTCATTATCAGAACAGGCAGAATGGAGTCAAACAAGGACACGACATGGTACTAAAGAGCAAAAATGTTAGTGTCTGTCCTCCTTCCATTCTTCCTGTTTTCTTGTGTCTCAGTGTTATGAACATAATAGCTGAAGTAATCATGCATTAGTACCCACAAAAATGGTTAAAATATAAGGATAGGTTGGATGCTTTGCAAAGTATGATATGGGGAGTAGTTCCTGCAGTATCCAGAGATGCTAATACAGTCATGTGATAATCTGCGACTTTGGATGACAGAGAAACGTCCTAAATGATTAGAATTATGAAAATCAGCCATGAAACCAAAGCTGCTTAGACATACAATATGAGCAGAGCAGTATGTGACATCTGTAATCAGATTTCCGAATTATTTCAGTTTGCTTAATAAATGTCTTTATATCAATATACATAGAAATGAAAAAAAAATACTTACAAAATATAGGCAAATTCTACATTGCAGGAGAATATAGGTACAATATGTGCGCATGTATCCACGTCACCCCCTCAAAATGAGTCCAGAATGTTTACTGGAGATTTTAAATAATTTTCCTGGAGAATGTTAATTGTGCTGGAGGAGAAAATGTCTCAAAAACTGGGGTATGGGAACCAAAATGACCTCAGAGGATGTGGACTTTAGATGCAATGTGGTAACTGAATTGAATTTATACCACACCTTTGCTAAGTCTTATCACAACACATAAATTTATAGGAATAATGCACTTAATTTTCCTTCATGGACATGCGGAAGACAGTAGTACAGTAGGCATCATTTCAGTGCTTGGGACATCCCAAAGCTTCTCTCTCTCTCTCTCTCTCTCTCTCTCTTTCTCTTACAGTCCCAGCAATTAATCCTGGTTGACACAGATAGTCCATATGCCCTAAATAAATAAAACTACAAAAAAGGTAAAATAAAAACTACAGAATACTTCTGCATTTTGGAAGGGATGTGTGTTGATGTTATGACACTATTACTACTTCATGTGTTAACTGAAGCCTCAACTGCAAGCTTTTCTGTGTTGCATTCACTGCTGGGTGTGTAAAGTTGAAGCAAGCATGCCATGATCCCTGCTTACATGAAGTGAGATGGCAGCCATTGGATAGTCAATGCTTACCTTTCTTGTTGGCTCTGAGTATCAGGATTTTATCCCTGAACCTATGTCATAGACAGAAATCAAGATTTTACTCCAATGTGTAGGTTCCCATTGCATAGTATAATTCTGGTGACATGACTGGCAGAGAATTATTGCTCAGTTCAGTATAATGTTTGCATGGTCCAAAGTTTCCCTTTAAATAAACAAATAATTCCGTGCCTTTAGCATAGAGAAATACATAAAAAAATCCAAGTGGCCATATTTTTCATACTTTTATTAAGCACTGGAAGATTTTACTCCCAGTCCATTTTTATTTTGCAGGCACATTTTCAGGTGCTTAGTGCCTACCAGGTATAAAATAGCATCAAAGTACATATCTTTGTTTTTCTTACTTTCTGATAAAGTTTGCATCTGTCACATGCATTCTGGAAATCCATCACTTGATTTAATTGGGTCTATGTTCATCCATTGAGCAACAAATCTGAACTGGCCTCATATTTCTCACCCTGAAAGTGCAAAAATTCTGGACAAAGCCAAAAATAATGGGGGGACAAAGGCCCCAAAATAGGGACAAGTTTTATATTGCTCATATAAACTTTGAAAGTTAATATTCTAAAAGTTTTTGCATTAACATGCATTTTCCAAAGATATGAAATCTGAAACTCAAATGGCTGTCATTATTTAGTGTCATCAGTCCTCGACAGTTTTCCAGAAAATTACAAACTTTATAAGGAGCAGACCAAAAATAAAAGGCAAAAATCTGGACATGCTACAAAAATCTGGACAGTTGAAAGGTAGATTCATTATGAATACTTGCAGCTTATTTAGTCAACATGCGATCATTCAAATCAAAAACATCTAAAACCATAGTAGGCCAACAGCGAAAGCTGTAAATCACTCAGAGTTGCAAGACATGACACATTTTTCGCAGGGTGCAAGCCCTATGCAAGCTCTACACTCCTGATGTAGGGATAAGCATCCATGTCCCAAACTATGTAGATATATTTTGCCTAGTTGACCAAACAGCATATTGAACCTCAGCTGATGAAGTGTAACTTCTTGAAAACAAAAATATATAAAACCCTACACCCCTTGCTAATTATATATATCAACTCTGATATTGCATTATAGTGGAGAAAGGGCAAATTCCCTGATCACCCCTGTACCGCAATCTCGCACACACACAAAAAAAGCCAGTATGTGTGATCAGCTGATTTTAATCACACAAGGAAACTTTTTATCACTTCAAAAAAGTGAACTTTGATACCTGAGATATAAATACACCAACTCCAAGATTGTTGTACAAACTCACAGAAGAGAGAGACAGTGAGGACAATGCAACACTCACTTTCTCACTCTTCCCCAAGTTTCCAAGTGTATCCTTCATGACAGAATGCCGATGATCTTTCAGACTCAAAGCTGTACGCATCATTTGTCTGACAAGTGAGAAATAGTAGGACTCTTGTCCTCCCTCTACTTTCCAGTAGAATCTTTATTGAAGGTCTTGCCATGCATCTGTAATGCTGTCTGTGAAAAAAATCTTCTAACTTCAACTTTGAGCTATTCTCCCTCTACTTTCTATTTGTTTTTCTGTTTTGAAGGGGCAGAGGCCAAAATCATGATTATTATTTGCTGAACTGTGGACCAATAATAATAGGAAGGGGTGTGTGCTAAGTGGGAGTTGTTGTTTTTGTCTGTTTTTATTGGTTGGGTTTAAATTAGATTTTAGATTTAATAATGATTTATTTTTAACATTTCTTATGGATCTGAAGAAGAGCGAAGGCTCGAAAGCACTTGGTGGACCGAGTAGGGTCTTTCGTTACTTTCTATTTGGGTTTGCATCCTGATGTTTTGCAATGTCTCATGCTCATATGAAGGATGCTGCCATCTTAGACTTTTCTAAATCTTCCTGGAGTTTATAAATATTTCTTTTAAGTCTTCCTCACTATACTCTACATTCTAGGTAAAAGGTGATCAATCTCCAATTTGACACACTCACAGTTTTTCTTGCTGTTAAACTCCCTGTTAGTTAATCCCCATCATGTTGTAGTTTGCAGACTTAATTATAATTTTCCTCAGACTTTGTTTCCACTTTATGATTGTATTTTTGTGGCCCAATACCACAACTACCGCTGAACTATATCCCAACAAAATGAATGCATCATCATAGCCCATAAACCACATCATCTATGACATGTTCCCCCATTAAATGACTGTATTGTCATAACCATGTACAACATATACCACCACAGAATTCCTTGCTCCTCTAAATTACTGCAGTGTCATAGCCCAGTATAACATATTAACTCTGATATGCTCCCCCAACTAAATGGCTGTATTGACATAGCCCGGTTCAACATATCACTAAAGAGCTATTCCCCCACCTAATGAGTGCATTGTTATACCACATGATAACACATTGCCTCTGAATTGCTCTCCCACAAAATGAGTGCATTGCCATAGCTCAGTGAAACACGTCACCTCTAAGTTGCTCCCTATCTGACAATGAAGTCTTGCATCAATTGTTGAAAGCAGACATATGTTCTGAAGCACAACTTTAACCTTTTGACTTATTCCTGACATTTCCTTAGTTGTGTCTTTTGTGAACTACATAAGATGGGTCCCCTTCATTACTGTCTACTACATCATTGGTGAAAGTAGAAAAAAATGAGACGTGTCCCCACTCCACACCCTGTGGCACACTGTTGGTTATGTCCCTTTTCACCTGTGAGAGGCTGTTCATCAGCCATTTCTGGTCTATCCTACAGTTTTACTTTGGATCCCTGGTACTAATTTACTTATTAGTTTTTAGGTGCCCGTCATCTATTTTTCTCTCAGTTTTGTGATTTGGTATGGTATAAATCACTTTCTTGTCATCTTTTACTAAGCCCTGCTTCAGTGGAAGGTCAACTAACTTGCTAGCTATTTTTCCTTAGGAATGCTTGCTTTCACTTTTCTGTGAGTTTTGAGGTCTGGGTCAGTATAAACCACTTCTTTGTCATCTTGGATTTTACCCTGTTATTGTGAAAGGGCTACTAACTTGCTAAATAGCTTTCTTTACGTTACTGTCTTTCTTTCTCAGGTTTGTGGTTTAGAGCAATACAAACAATTGTTTCTTCACCTTGAACCTTGCCCTGACTCGTTTAATGGTTAACTGCTCAACCATCTCTGATGATATCAGTTTCTTCTTCATAAACTGTATAAGTACAGAGCATCTATGAATTATGATTTATTGAATATCTCATGCAAGAATATGAGACCTTAATATAATGTTGAATCATATGCATACAGTTTCCCTAAAATGATTTAATTACTTAACTGCTATGCTCTGAGCTTTAGAGAAACCTTTGTCTGTACTTTGATTACTGGCCCAGTTCTAAGGCATTCTAGACATTATTGTTTTCTGAAGTTCACCAGATGCAACCTTCAATATGAAGTGTTTTTGCTTAATTTGTGTCTAATATTTCAATATGATTTGGTCTGCCTTATTTTTCATACTTTATAGAGTTGTGTGGCTTACTCTGTCTTCATACAACCAAATTAATACCATGGAATGTGTATCATCTTGGTTCATTATATTTTATGTATGTATACAATGCATTACCTCTTTCAGTATATCTCTGTAACTGTCAAACTTTAATGCTTTCCCAGACTGATACTGAAAGTGGTCATTTTGTGATAGTGTTCTACCCTGGTTAACAATTTTAAATACATACATGCATATAAACATGAAATCAAGAGGTTGTTTTGTTTTTTAAGGAACAGGACTGAATGACGGAGTTGCTCATTTATTCTTATTATTGATAGGAACAATTAATCTATTAATCTATTAACCTATGAGGTTTAGACCTGGTATGTATTTATACTGTTTGAGATTCAATGCTGCTAAAACCTGAGGAAGCGTGTTTTAATACACGTGAAAGCGCTTGTTTTTACTCACATTAAAATTCGTTTATGTTTTATTTCGTCGTGGTGGTCTTCTCCCGTTGTTCTTTGGATATGCATACAAACATGCAAACATACAGGCATGCATAAATAAATAAATAACATAATTAATTAACTATTATTATGCATTATGCTGTGTATCAACCGATGGGCATGCATTTTAGCATGTATGCAAACATAAATGACTTATACATGTGAACAGTAATTCACAAAGAAAAATGTAACAGATTTGAAATACCAAAACCTTTCAAAGTAAAAGCGCCAGATGAATAAACAATGCAGCCAACAGGAATGTTGTCAGAAAATGTGCACACATTTCTTAAACTATCAAAATGTAGAGCTGGCTGTATTAATTTACCACTGGATAGACACATGCACATCTCAGCAGTGTCAGTAGAACTCACCTTTACTGCAGTAGGTAAAACAGCATTTTTGGGATAGGGTTAGAGCAAGGACTAGGTAAGGTGATAGATTTATTTTTTTTGTGTGTATGATAGTATGTGTGTGTGTGTGTGTGTGTGTGTGTGTGTGTGTGTGTGTGTGTGTGTGTGTATGTGTATATGTGTGTATGTGAATGTCTTCTGTAGTAGTACTGCTAGGGAAAGTGGTTTTGGTAAGGTCATGTGTAGGGCTGGGGTTAGGGTCAGCAGCAGGGTTAATGTTTGGGCTAGCACCAATGAGTGAGAATGGACAGGAAGGCTTCCCTCTCCTGTACTACCTTAATCACATGTACTAATTCAACTCCTAATCCTGTCACAACCCCTAACACCAGCCCTACACATTACCTTGCCAAAACCTTTTCCCTAAGGATACCACTATTCAGACGAATATATATACATGCACTGATAGTTTTTTTTTGGATTTTTTTCAGTTGAAGAGTCACAAAAGGATTGTATTTGTTTTCCTTTTGTGGTTGGTTTAGTTTCTACCATTTTTTTTGTTTTTACACTCAGAAATTGATGTAATGTGCATTGATGCCCTTATGTGTAGGATCTTGTGTACTTCTTTAAAAACATGCAACACGTGGAAAATTTAAAAGCTGCATTTTGCAAACATGATAGAAGTAGCAGCAGTCATTCTTCCTTTGGCTGGCACTAATCCTGTGGTGAACTGTGGCACACTGTGCCAGTAACATCACTTTAGACTGCATCTTATGTACCATAAACTGGTTGACCATAAAACAACTGAGCACTTCTTTGTGCTTATGACATAACAAGGATTCTAGTATACATGTATAACCCACATGCTTAATCTAGGGGAATTCATGGTGCTCCAATCCCAGTGGAGACTAGGGTATGTATAGCACTTACCATCCCTGTTACTGGGACCTTTCAATAACCAGCTGTGAACATGTTAGGTATATAGCAGAGTTCAGTCTCGTGAATATTTAACAGGTTTCTTGACATTATATTTCTGCAAGTGGAAGAGTGTAACTGGTTTCTCAGGAGAGCAGAAAAGAGCCATCACTGTGTGTTGTTTTTATAATATTATGCACTTACCTGAGGTACGGTTTACAACAGATTGCACGTGTGTAACAATAAAGGCCCCTCCTGGTCCCAACTCTTAGATGTATGTGAACAATAGGGGTTACCAACCTCTGATCTGCCAGGCAGTCTGCAGTACTTAGGGGAATCATCTCCAGTGTGTGTGTGTGTGTGTGTGTGTGTGTGTGTGTGTGTGTGTGTGTGTGTGAGTCTGTGTGTGTGTGTGTGTGTGTGTGTGTGTGTGTGTGTGTGTGTGTGTGTGTGTGTGTGTGAGTCTGTGTGTGTGCCCGAAAGAGAGTTTCTTGCAGTGCACATGATTCCCATATTCAATGCATATCTGACCTTTAATGTCATTTCCAGTGAGGTGACTTCCCTCAGTGCCACACAGTTGTTATGTACAGTCTCATTGTGCAAAATAAATGTTTACTGATACATACACTGTGCATGTAGCCACTAATAACCCCCTATTTTTGTGTTGCAGGAGATACTAGATGCCCCTTGGAGTTCTAGTTACTGCCTCCTGTCCACCATCTGGAAACTAAGCATGAAATGGCATACAACACCATCCATGCTGAGACATGGAATGTTGTAGAGTACATCTCTATTGTCCTCAAGACACTTTTCCGCAGCATTGACTTATCTGGTGGTGCACTGCAATACTCATTAGACACAACTAGAAATCTGGTTATTGTCTGTGCCATCATGCTGCACACCATTGTCATACAGAATCAAACTGGAAAGCCCATTGTCACTGGTGTGTTAGACCCTGCCCCAGGCACCAAAAATACTAGCAGATATAAGAGAGGACTGTGAGCTGGAACAAGAAAAAGCACTTTTAGGAGGATTCCCCTGAGGCAATGACATGTGCAGTACACAGTGGTGCTGGCGAAGAGTTGATTGCCTGGTTGACATCTATGGTCCATAACAATTGTACAATGACAGGAGTGAAAGGTTTGTGACTTAGACCTGATACAGATGCTCATGGTCTTCCATGGTTAGTGGTTATAGAACTTCTGACATCTCATGACACTGATGTCGGTCACTTGTGTCCTGCTCTGTCCATGGTGACCCTGACAATCTTGCCATCCATAATGACAGTAGAAATCCAATTCTCAAAACTGCAAATTGTGGCAAATTATGCCATCAGAGCCATTGGTGCAAATATTATCTCTTGATGGCTGCAGTCTGTGTCAGCACAGAGCACATCACAGTGCTGGGAAACATCATTTTAAATGTCAAGCAACACACTCATCATCTTCACTGCAGCAGACTATATTTGGATGACATTCCTGTACATCCACTGATTTATCTCAAGTGCTGCCTGCATTTCAGTAGCAACATTTTATATGCAATGTTATTATATATCCCTGAGTCAATGGCCTAAGATAGTTATACCTATGTCTTAAGGAACATGCACATGTAAATCTGCCCCTTCTGCTACACTGAAACTATGTGATTAACATCTACAGGAGGACTTTCACTCCTTGGAGTTAATGAGCACTCAACCTGAACATCAACATTATCCTCCATAATTCTGGCTGTATCTCCACCCTGTGTGGAGGGTGCTTCGCTACTCATGACTGACAAAGAGAATATAATTGTGTACCTGGACTGTGAGTCATGATTATCTATGTTGCCATCATCATCATCATCATCATCATCATCATCATCATCATCATCAGATGTCCTTGAAGCAATGACATCTGGCATGTGGACAGCATCAGACATATGCATACCAATCCCATCATCACTGACATCCATTAATACAGAAGATGCATAAAGCCATGAGCCACCCAATGGTATATGCTTCTGTGGTAGCAAGTGACATTCACTGAAAGTGTGTTTAGGCAGCAAATGGAACAAATGGAGGTTTGATATCCTTGCAGCCCCAAGATTGCTATAAAAAGATTTGCTCATCAAAGGAACTGGATTACCATATATTCAGTGTGTCTGACAGCAGTAAGGTCAGACTGCTGATAAGTAGCATTAACCTGATGTATCACTCATGGAAACAAGTGAAGAGGGAGGCATCCTGACACTGATATCCAGACCTTTTTCTGTGTGCATTGACTCTGGTTAGGGAGACAAGGGATTGTTCAGGCTCCATGAGTTGTGCCAACACTTGAGGACCACGTCTGTGGCAGATCTCTCCTCAATCTGCCACTGCTTGCACTCAGTCATGGCAACACTGACTCGTTGGTATGTTCTGCCTCTTCATGGCATTGATGTCCTGCATCAAGGACAGTGACACACACAATGCAATAATTGTTGGTTTGGGAGCCCCTCTGCCCAACAGACATAGGTCGCGCTACCCGAGAGCTTACAGCATGATCTGATTCTTTGCAATGCTGCAATTTTCCTGCCTTTGCAAGTCTAGCTGTCACATGGACATGCAGAACCCTGTATAAGTATAGTGAATATATCAATAGATCTTTATTGTGACTGAGAAAGGTGCATGTATAGATTGTGTGAATATACCCACTTCAGGAACACATGTATTGTACTTATGAAGGTCCAAGCAGCTTTAATATGTTAAAATATATTATTTCCTGAGCTGGTAGAAAGGTAGGATGTTGTAAGCCGGGTTGCTTGCTGACCACAATGCTGCTAATAACAGGCTGGTATGGCTGAATGTATGTGACACATAACTGTTGGAGATACCACCTCAGAACATTAACTGTTCATGTGTTATACAACTAACAACATAAGGTCAGATAGAGCAGAATTCCTGTATATCTTGTCATGTTTTCCAGTTAAAATATAGTAGGATCAATAAGAGGCAGAATGCATTTATGGCCCAGCTTAACAGTCTACATGGAACAGCTTAGGTCTTCTTGGAAAACAAACCTGCTTCACTATAAACTTTGCTTGGGTGTAAAGTGTATAATGTATTTTGCAAATCACAGCAGTCTTCTCTCAGTTACAAGTCATTGTACTAGAGCATGCTCATATATGTCTCCTGTGCAATATCTGTCGGGACAGCTTGGAAATAAACATCTCTTTGGAAAGGATAACCTTTTCAGTATATGTCACCTAGAACCAAATGCAGCTGTATAATTTACATATCTTCAAACTATCTTTGCTTGCACAGTACCATACCAGTGCACCTGACAAACATGAGTACTGTTTATCTGCCACACACTGAAGTATGACCACAGTTGTCAAAATAATAAAAGAATACTCCTCACCAGCCAAATCCAAGTACATGCATATCATAAAAAAAACTTTTTAAATTCAGAAATCATTATATCATCCTGCATGTTGTTTTTCTTGATGGAGATCCAAATGACAATGTATTTGTAATCCTCTGTGTGTGATGTATACAGATATGTGCTTATAGGATGCCTGTTTGTGAATTGCTTCATTACTGCATCATGCCCAGTAGTATTTATACATAGCTTATTCATGAGGCATGTGTTAAATGGCAACATATCATTAGGCATGCGCAGGGTACTTTTGTAGCCACTGCATTATGCAGTCCTGCTCAAACTGCTACATGTGACTGACACATACATACATGTGATGATGGTTGCATTCGTTCACTATCTTCTGCATGTTTGTGTAAATTTGTAAAGACATGTCTGGCTCTGCTAAATCCACTCGAAGAGGTCCCACTTTTATGTATGAAGGAACTAAAATCTTTTAATACTGTCTGCTGGAGACTACAGGAACAGGTTGTTGTGAGTCTTTTTATTTATTTATTTATTTATATATATTTGTTAAATAGATAACTGAAGGGCACTTCAGGGTCACTTTTCAATGACAACCCAAACCACAGGGCACATACATTAAATAAGAGCATTAAATAAATGCTCAATACAAGGTATACCCACAGTATTACATTGCTTACAGTATTGTAATCATTTGCCATAATTAATATTAATAATATATTCATTATAGGTTTTGTCAAACATCTTTTATGAACTGGAGTATTATGGTTTTTATTCCAGATTGTCAGTAAAACAAATAATATATTGCATAAATTACACTGTAGCCATCATGAGTGTACAAACAATTTGACATTAAAACTAAGGCTGACCACTGAGGGGACATCATGTGCATCAGGATCAGAGTCATACTCAGTTACTAGGTATGCTCTCAAGGAGACCATTGGGGAGCATATCCGAGTATTCATATTGCTCCATAACACTCAGAGTAGGCAAATAAAGGCTGAAGGAATCAAACCCTGGACTTCAAGGAGAAGCTAATTAACAATTCATAACCTTAATTCTCTGTGCTAACTACTAGATAGGGTAAGCTAGGATTGATTCTTAAGAGCCTGTTTTAGTTCTATTGAACAAGAAACTTTTGAACTAAGCTAAGGTACTGGAGTGCACTTTCACAGTTTTATATCAGTGCAGAAAAGCTAATGGATCATTGCATTGAAAACTGTACAACAACTAGAAACAGGATAGCAGTAATAATATATGAGTTAACTTTAGGGATGATTGTGTCATTTCAATGATTATGTTAAAACTCATGCTGTGAGCAGGGCTAGATCCAGCACAAGGTGACCTGGCCTGGTCCAGCCATACAACATTGATTAAAAAAACACTGAACCAATTTTCTGCAGTGCTTTTTAAAAGACCAAAACACTGGTCTCCTCCACCTGCACTGTCTTTCATTAGCTCTCTGTGCAGTCTCTTTCATTAGCAAATAATTTAAGTCAATGAGACTGAAGTATTAATCAGGATAGGTAGGTAGAGTGCAATTGCATTTCCATTTATGGGAGAGGTAAGAGTGGAGCTGTGTTTTGAAGTGTTCAGAGTTCTCCAGAATTCTTAGATATGGAGGGAGAGAATTCCATTTTTGGCTATGGAAAAGGATATGAGAAGCTGACCAGCAGGATGATTTGGTTTATATACAAAGCTAAGATTTTGGTGGGCAGATCTTAGAGTTCTGTTTGGGGTGTATAGTGGTAAGATGTTTGTTAGTGCTGGGCATATAGTTGGTTTAAAAATAAGCTTGTGAGTGGTGATGTTTGAGGTACTCAAGATAGGTGGGAAGTTCTAGCCATAGCAGCTAGTGGAGAGGTATACAGTGGTGAGTGGAGTATTTGGAAGTGGTAGCGAACTTTGAGATTTTGTTGTAACAGGTTTCTCGTTTAGAGGAGATGGATGAAGATAAGTTGGTTAGTAGGGGAGCATCATACATTAGTGAAGGTAGTAAATAGGTAGTGGCGATATATAAATATCATATTACTAAGAGAACATTTTGTAAAAATTGGTCTAAAGTGCAGATGATATTTAAAGAAAAATATAAAAAATGTTTTTTACAGTGTCAGTATGATGTGAGAAAAATAGATAAAGAAAAATATAAAAGAAACTATAATGATGCATTGGAAGATTTAGAACATAATGATAGATAGTACTTTGATAAAGAAAAAGAATTACATGAAAGAAAAAATACAAGAACAGTTATATAAGCAAATATATTTTTTACAAGGAAAAAGAGAAGTATTGAGTTACTTAAATAAATTAGTAAATGAAAATGGTAGTGTAATGAGATAAAAAATGTAAAAAGAGAAATAGAGAGAACTCAGGAGAAGATTATGAACAGTGTACTACAATGTGTACAAGAAATGTTTAAAGAAAAAAGAAAGTAGTGAAAAATATGGAAAGCAAAAAAAAAAGTTAACAGAAAAAGAGAATAAAGAGTTGGAAAAGGAGATTTATTTAAATGAGCTAGACAAGTAAACATAGATTCGACTGTGGCCCAGATGGAAATAGGATATGAAATTAATAAAAATTTAAGGAATTGGTAAAAACATTTTTTTAAAGATTTTGAATGAATAGTTAAATGAAGGTTTTATGTATAAAGAATTATGTAGTGGAATACTTAAATTCATATGGAAGAAGGAAGACAGAGGAGAACTAAAAAAACTGGAGACTAATAGTACTGAATGATAATGATTATAAGATCTTTATGAAAATAATATAAAATAGATTGAAACTAAAATGGAAAATATTATGGAAGATAGCATATATAGTATAAAGGGGAAGGGTTGTCAGGAATTATTAATGATAGAGAAATTGTGGATAATAGTACGAATATAAAACAAGAAGCAAAAATCATGATAGGTCACCTTAATAAGGCATTTGATACAATTGGACATGAAATCTTATGGGTAATAATGAAAGAATATAATATGAATGAGAAAGTTAGGAAATTGTGTATGTCAGTGTGGATCTAGGACATTTGATCAAATGATCAAACGTCCGAATCCATAACCACCAAACACTTTAACGAATTCACTTTAACCGAAAATGCGCTTTTGTTAAAGCATGTCAATAAAAAAAAACACATTTATGTTTTTGCAGGGGGGCTTCACCACCCTGCACCCCCTCTTGTGGGGGGGCTGTGCTCCCCACACCCCTACTTTAATATTCTCCCTCCAAGACTGAACTACAGTGGGGAAAAGGGAAGTTTCCCTTATCCGCACCGTAGTACGGCCTCTGCAACAGGCATACTTACACGAAAGTGCTTCTTCAGTGAAAAGCACATTCGCTTAAGTATGCTCGCGCTTAATGGATTCAGACGTTTGATCATTCGATCAAACATGCTGGATCCGTCAGTGTATAGTAATAATAAAGTAAAAATACTTGTAAATGGCTGGTTAAGCCAATAGGTATATATGAAGAGTGGCATAAGACAGGGATGTCCAATGAGTTGTATACTCTTTGCATTAAGCATTAGTTATGAATATGACAGTATGTGAAATAAATTTCAAAATGAAGGAGGTGGGGTATATAACACCTGAAGGGTTAAGAATTCCAGTTCTGTTAACATATACAGATGACATTTTATTAATTGCAAAATAACAAAATTTGGATAAAAGAAGTAATAATTTGCACAAACAAGTGTCTAAAGATGACAGGGATGGCTTTAAATAAAGAGAAAAGTAAAGGTTTAGATGATGTAGTAAAGAGTAGGGGAATTGTATTTCACAATGAATGAAATTTTTGTGTTAAGTATGAAATTTGGGAATAGACGTGAGTAGAATTCAATGGGAAAAAAAAACAGAAGAATTAAAGCAAACATGTCTTTTCTGGAGAACATATAAATTATCATTCAGAAAAAGGCTTATTTGATAAATTTAGTACTTATGGGAAAATAGCCTACTTTGCAAGTGTATTTATGTTGCCAACATTATTTGAAAATTAAGCATTACAGATTTTTTCATTTATATGGGTTTCTAGATTAAACCTAGTAAAAAGAGGAGTTTTGTATATAAATAAAGAAGAGGGAGGTTTAGGGATAATTAAACCAGTGGTGTAAGCTGCTTCATTAAATTTGTACAATTTCTTAAAATGGATAAATGAAAAAGTTGAGAAATTAGTAGTAAAACTGTACAAATATAAGTATGATAAATGTTGGGGTATGGTCAAAAGAGTAAAAGAGAAAAGGGTGTATAAATGAAGAAATATGATGTTACCAAGAAAAAAAATATTTTTGTGATAATAAAAACTGATGATATAGAAAATGAAAAGTATGGTATAAGAATGTAATGATAAAACATTACTATGTAAAACCATGGGGAAATCTAACAGATGAAAAAAATAATTAAAGCTATAAAATAAGAATCAAATGATGTAATCAGAAAGTAGAATGTCAAGATTTATTTTGTGGAGACTAGTAATAGATACATTGCCAGTAAAAGAAAACATGCCATATAAAAAGAAATGTGAATAGAATATGTTCACATTGTCAAGAAGAAGACAAAATGACAGAGCATGTATTTTTAAAATGTAAAAGAGTAAAAAAGTTATGGGGGAAACTGTGTAATGAAGACTTTTTTGAAGATACAAAAGAAGTGGATAAAATAAACACAGATATGATTAAATATAGATATTATAAGAATAGAAGTAAAGAATATGTTAAAAGAATGGATAAAATATTATTTTATGTTATAAGGGTTATATGGAATGAAAGAATAAATTAAATTATGTTTAATGGTAAATGGATTTTGGCAACAAAATTAAGTAAAATCAGATGGTAGTTATGGAAAAAGAAGTGCAGGACAAATTGGGATGAAAAGTTGACATGATTATAATGGAAATTATGAATATGTATAAACAAATTTGAATATTTATATATTTGTGCATATGTAAATATTTGTAAATATGTAAATATTTTGTAAATAGATTTATATATTTATATATTGTACATATGCAAATATTTGTAAATATTTTGTAAATAAGAATAATTTTTGTATATAATAAAGGACTCCTCTTTTCAATAGGTACTGTGGGATCATTTACATCCATCTGAGCTACCATCAAGTCAGGCAGATGGAGCCTCAGTTTAATATCTCATCTGAAGCATACATCATATGCAGGAGTGCAGCATCGCCCTTATGCTCCCCTGCAGTGTCAGCAATTGATCTGCCTGGTGTAGGAAGAGAACCCACAGCCTTTTGGACTAAAGAGGAATTTGCTACCTGTTGTAAGTCCCCCAAAAAAAAAACAAGGTGACCTGGCCTGGTCCAGCCATACAACATTGATTAAAAAAACACTGAACCAATTTTCTGCAGTGCTTTTTAAAAGACCAAAACACTGGTCTCCTCCACCTGCACTGTCTTTCATTAGCTCTCTGTGCAGTCTCTTTCATTAGCAAATAATTTAAGTCAATGAGACTGAAGTATTAATCAGGATAGGTAGGTAGAGTGCAATTGCATTTCCATTTATGGGAGAGGTAAGAATGGAGCTGGGTTTTGAAGTGTTCAAATTTCTCCAGAATTCTTAGATACGGAGGGAGAGAATTCCATTTTTTGGCTATGGAAAAGGATAGAAGATGCTGACCAGTGGGATGATTTGGTTTATATACAGAGATAAGATTTTGGTGGGCAGATCTTAGAGTTCTATTTGGGGTGTATAGTGGTAGGATGTTTGTTAGTGCTGGGCATATAGTTGGTTTAAAAATAAGCTTGTGAGTGGTGATGAGTTGGAGGTAGTCAAGGTAGTTGGGAAGTTCTAGCCATTGCAGCTGGTGGAGAGGTATACAGTGGTGAGTGGAGTATTTGGAAGTGGTAGCGAACTTTGAGATTTTGTTGTAACAGGTTTCTAGTTTACAGGAGATGGATGAAGATAGGTTGGTTAGTAGGGGAGCACCATACATTAGTGAAGGTAGTAAGTAGGTAGTGGCGATATATAAATATCATATTACTAAGAGAACATTTTGTAAAAATTGGTCTAAAGTGCAGATGATATTTAAAGAAAAATATAAAAAATGTTTTTTACAGTGTCAGTATGATGTGAGAAAAGTAGATAAAGAAAAATGTAAAAGAAACTATAATGATGCATTGGAAGATTTAGAACATAATGATAGATAGTACTTCGATAAAGAAAAAGAATTACATGAAAGAAAAAATACAAGAACAGTTATATAAGCAAATATATTTTTTACAAGGAAAAAGAGAAGTATTGAGTTACTTAAATAAATTAGTAAATGAAAATGGTAGTGTAATGAGATAAAAAATGTAAAAAGAGAAATAGAGAGAACTCAAGAGAAGATTATGAACAGTGTACTACAATGTGTACAAGAAATTTTAAAGAAAAAAGAAAGTAGTGAAAAATATGGAAAGCAAAAAAAAAAGTTAACAGAAAAAGAGAATAAAGAGTTGGAAAAGGAGATTTATTTAAATGAGCTAGACAAGTAAACATAGATTCGACTGTGGCCCAGATGGAATAGGATATGAAATTAATAAAAATTTAAGGGATTGGTAAAAACATTTTTTAAAGATTTTGAATGAATAGTTAAATGAAGGTTTTATGTATAAAGAATTATGTAGTGGAATACTTAAATTCATATGGAAGAAGGAAGACAGAGGAGAACTAAAAAAACTGGAGACTAATAGTACTGAATGATAACGATTATAAGATCTTTATGAAAATAATATAAAATAGATTGAAACTAAAATGGAAAATATTATGGAAGATAGCATATATAGTATAAAGGGGAAGGGTTGTCAAGAATTATTAATGATAGAGAAATTGTGGATGGTATTACGTACAGAAAACAAGAAGCAAAAATCATGATAGGAGACCTTAATAAGGCATTTCACACAATTGGACATGAAATCTTATGGGTAATAATGAAAGAATATAATATGAATGAGAAAGTTAGGAAATTGTGTATGTCAGTGTGGATCTAGGACATTTGATCAAATGATCAAACATCCGAATCCATAACCACCAAACACTTTAACGAATTTACTTTAACTGAAAATGCACTTTTGTTAAAGCATGTCAATAAAAAAAAAACACATTTATGTTTTTGCAGGGGGGCTTTACCCCCCCTGCACCCCCTCTTGTGGGGGGGATGTGCTCCCCACACTCCTACTTTAATATTCTCCCTCCAAGACTGCACTACAGTGGGGAAAAGGGAAGTTTCCCTTATCCGCACCGTAGTACGGCCTCGGCAACAGGCATACTTACACGAAAGTGCTTCTTCAGTGAAAAGCACATTCGCTTAAGTATGCTTGCACTTAATGGATTCAGACGTTTGATCATTCGATCAAACGTCCTGGATCTGTCAGTGTATAGTAATAATAAAGTAAAAATACTTGTAAATGGCTGGTTAAGCCAATAGGTATATATGAAGAGTGGCATAAGACAGGGATGTCCAATGAGTTGTATACTCTTTGCATTAAGCATTAGTTATGAATATGACAGTATGTGAAATAAATTTCAAAATGAAGGAGGTGGGGTATATAACACCTGAAGGGTTAAGAATTCCAGTTCTGTTAACATATACAGATGACATTTTATTAATTGCAAAATAACAAAATTTGGATAAAAGAAGTAATAATTTGCACAAACAAGTGTCTAGAGATGACAGGGATGGCTTTAAATAAAGAGAAAAGTAAAGGTTTAGATGATGTAGTAAAGAGTGGGGGAATTATATTTCACAATGAATGAAATTTTTGTGTTAAGTATGAAATTTGGGAATAGATGTGAGTAGAATTCAATGGAAAAAAAAACAGAAGAATTAAAGCACATAAATTATCATTCAGAAAAAGGCTTATTTGATAAATTTAGTACTTATGGGAAAATAGCCTACTTTGCAAGTGTATTTATGTTGCCAACATTATTTGAAAATTAAGCATTACAGATTTTTTTCATTTATATGGGTTTCTAGATTAAACCTAGTAAAAAGAGGAGTTTTGTATATAAATAAAGAAGACAGAGGTTTAGGGATAATTAAACCAGTGGTGTAAGCTGCTTCATTAAATTTGTACAATTTCTTAAAATGGATAAATGAAAAAGTTGAGAAATTAGTAGTAAAACTGTACAAATATAAGTATGATAAATGTTGGGGTATGGTCAAAAGAGTAAAAGAGAAAAGGGTGTATAAATGAAGAAATATGATGTTACCAAGAAAAAAAATATTTTTGTGATAATAAAAACTGATGATATAGAAAATGAAAAGTATGGTATAAGAATGTAATGATAAAACATTACTATGTAAAACCATGGGGAAAATCTAACAGATGAAAAAAATAATTAAAGCTATAAAATAAGAATCAAATGATGTAATCAGAAAGTAGAATGTCAAGATTTATTTTGTGGAGACTAGTAATAGATACATTGCCAGTAAAAAAAAACTTGCCATATAAAAAGAAATGTGAATAGAATATGTTCACATTGTCAAGAAGAAGAAGAAATGACAGAGCATGTATTTTTAAAATGTAAAAGTGTAAAAAAGTTATGGGGAAAACTGTGTAATGAAGATTTTTTTGAAGATACAAAAGAAGTGGATAAAATAAACACAGATATGATTAAATATAGATATTATAAGAATAGAAGTAAAGAATATGTTAAAAGAATGGATAAAATATTATTTTATGTTATAAGGGTAATATGGAATGAAAGAATAAATTAAATTATGTTTAATGGTAAATGGATTTTGGCAACAAAATTAAGTAAAATCAGATGGTAGTTATGGAAAAAGAAGTGCAGGACAAATTGGGATGAAAAGTTGACATGATTATAATGGAAATTATGAATATGTATAAACAAATTTGAATATTTATATATTTGTGCATATGTAAATATTTGTAAATATGTAAATATTTTGTAAATAGATTTATATATTTATATATTGTACATATGCAAATATTTGTAAATATTTTGTAAATAAGAATAATTTTTGTATATAATAAAGGACTCCTCTTTTCAATAGGTACTGTGGGATCATTTACATCCATCTGAGCTACCATCAAGTCAGGCAGATGGGGCCTCAGTTTAATATCTCATCTGAAGCATACACCATATGCAGTAGTGCAGCATCCCCCTTATGCTCCCCTGCAGTGTCAGCAATTGATCTGCCTGGTGTAGGAAGAGAACCCACAGCCTTTTGGACTAAAGAGGAATTTGCTACCTGTTGTAAGTCCCCCCACCAAAAAAAAAACAGTATGTTGTATGCAGTAATAGTTCTGATTTTTATATGATTTTTGCTTTGTTGAACAAAAGCTGCTGCATAATTTATATTGTCTTTGTTTTGTTTTATTCATTGCATTAAAGAATGAATTAATGAATGAATATTCTATATTGTGTAATATAGTCTAATGAGCTTCAAATGTGGTGGAGTTTACTAGCAGTGCTAAACTGCAATTAATAGTGCAAAAGATATGTTAAGGGGTTAATTTAAATATACTACAGTTAAGAAGTTGGTGCTAACTATATAAAATTATGTAAAAAATATTTCCAGCTCTTTAGAAAAAGAGCTATATTACTCTTCATTCTAAAATGCAAGTGCAGTCACTTAAAATGTAGTTATGATCACTTGCTGTTACAGTATCAGTGCTATGAATTGCAGCTACATTCCTTCACTGTGACTAAGCAGGTACAGACATGTGTGCATGGTTATCATGTAAAGAGGATGTCTTCACTTCCTGCTATGTGCAGAGGCATCCATCAACCATAAAAATGGCTATTATACAAGAGTTATGTAATAAAGTCAAGCAATACCTTTTATTATAGCTACAGTGTTTACTTCGTGAAGATGATGTCTTCACTTCCTTATATGTGCAGAGGCATCCGCTAACTGAAAAAAGAGATATTATGTAACAGATATTTAATGAAGGTAATAAATGATTTTTTTTAAATAACTAAAGTGTTTATTATAAGAGGATGCATCTGCTTCCTTACATGTGGAAATGCATCCATCAACTAAAATGATGCAATATACAAGAGTCATTTCATAAAGGTAAGAAGTATCTTTTAAACAACTCCATTGATTATTAGTATGTGATAGCAGTTATAGAAGAGCAAGCAAAGCCAGGATTATTCTTGGTATCCCCAAAATAAAAAGTCAAAATCTACAAAGAATTGCAATATTTACTGATATGGAAGGAAGCTAGAATTCTAGTTGGCTTTTTGTATGAATGTGTGTGCATGCTTGTGTGTTTGTGTGCACGCACGCGTGTGTGTGTGTGTTTCATGCATGCATGTGTGTGTGCTCATGTGTGACAGTGTGTATTGAGAAGGTAGGCCAGAGAGAAGGAATGGATATGACTCAGGGAGAAAATGGTGGAAAATGGTTATGTTTATGAAAGTTGTCTGACAGTGTGAGATATCGGAGAGGAAAAGTGTATTAATGTAATGTGAAGGAAGAATGTCTGCAGAAGGTTGACTGGCACTGTGAGTGAAGCAATAGTTCTTGCAAAATGAGTGGAAGATGAGAAAACACAGTGGTAAGTAGCATTAGGTAAAGTGAAACTAGCCGTCAGTTATGGGTTTAAATGAAATAGTCTGAGAGTATGAAAAAATGTTAGGGCTGTCAACTGAAATTTTAAGTGAGAGAAGATCAAAAAAGAGGAAGTGAAAGTGTTGCATTTAGCTGTTTTGTTACAACAGTAATAAGACAGGCAATATTTTAAGAAACATTGAGTGAGTGTTTGTTAGCCAGGTGAGTAGGCTGGTGCATTAATCTTTTCTATAAAAACGCAGGCCACAAGGCGGTCACATTGGCACTGAAAGACAGGGATAACTGTTGATATACATAAATCAGCAGTTTACAAAATGAGAAAACTTCAAGGAAAACAATACAGTTGCAAGTTATATTTACAATATACACATCATAAATATATACATAATATTACATAGACCAACAAGGTCAAGGCATGAGTAAGTGACTGTATAGCCAAAGTTAGAAGTTAATATGCATATTCCTCACACAGTTAGGCATTAATATGCATATTTAGGGAACAGTAATTAAGTGAGTGCAAGAATAATACCAGTGATGGTTATTTTCTTGCAACAGCCTGTGGAAATAAAGTTACTTTATTTATGAGAGAAAAATATTGGATTTTGAAATATGCTGCATAAAAGCAGATAGGAAGACTATTCACTCACAACAGCCTTGAATCAGCAGCATTAGTATAGTTAATATGCTGATGTAAGGAATTATGGACTATTGACTCACAACAGCCTTGAAGCATGGAAATTAGGAGGGCAGGTAGCTTTGGTTTCAATTTTATCTTTATTTATGTGCTTAAGCTTTGGCACATTAAGAAGTATTAATTAAACATAACATGTCAAATGAGACTTGATAATAAAATTATTATGAATAGCCCGTTATTACAGAATATGATGAATTATTTAAGTATTCACTTTACAGAATGTAAATTAATAAAAATAACTTGATTTATGAAGTAAATAAATAAAGTATAATTTGAAGTATAAGAAAATTAAATATATATCTATTAGGGAAAATACAACCTGAACGTCTTGTATAATATATATATATATATATATATATATATATATATATATATATATATATATATATATATTTAGTTATTTTATTTTACATTTGTTGACTGGGCTAGTCTAGCTGGATACATATCCATTTTCAGTAGAGGCCCAGGGAGATAAGCTCCAAGCAGGTAAAAAGAGAAAAAATACAATACTTAAACAAATACTAAACAAAAATACAATGCTTAGAAAGTATTTAAATTGCAATACATTGGAGAATTAAACCTATTTGGAAAGAAAAAAAAATTCTATTTAAGTAAAGTGGTATAGAGTCAAAGCATAGTTTAAGATGCAAATAAGTACAGGTACACCCAAAGGTCTGAAGATATTAATATTAGACAAAAGAAGGAGAGAAGGAGACAAGAGAAAGGTTATAGAAGAGAATAAAAAAAATGCACTGGCTAGTATATGGTTGGTTTGCCTAGAAAATGGTTGCAGAGGGGGACAAGGTCCAGAAGTAAAGGTTAAAACGAGATGAGAAAGATAAGGGGAGGAAGTAGGGTTCAGTCTGGTTTAGAGCAGGGACAAAGCCAGAAAATTTTCAGATGTTCTTTGAGGTTTTTTTTTTGAAGAGAGATGTAGATGAGAGAGATGTGAGTGTCCTAGGGAGCTGATTCCAGATTTTGCCCACAACGTTAGTAAAAAGTGAGTTGCCTGCTTTATTATTAGATTTAACATTGGAAATTAGTAACTTATTGGCTGAGCGAAGTGTTTCCAGATTTTTATAAGGGGAGATCAGGTTAGTAAGGATAGGGGTATTATTTGGGTGGTAAAGAATTTTTTGTATGATCAGTAGTTGATTATACAGAAGATGGTTTTGTAGTTCAGACCATCCGAGCTGTTTAAGATTATGACAGTGATGGGTTCTAAAAGGGGTGCCTGTGGCAAATCTGGCTATGTTGTTATAGCTGGTTTCAAGCTTGCTTAAATTGTTTCTTGATAGACTGGTGTATATAGTGGAAGCATAGAATAGGGTAGAAGTGAGGTGAGTCTGGGCAATGGAGGGTCTAGCTTGTGGAGTGAGGTAGGGTTTGATTCTATACAGGGAGCCTAGTTTTTATTAACAGTTTGAATAGTATTGTTGATATGGTCATCAAAGCTAAGTTTGCTATCTATGGTAATGCCAAGGAGACGTGTAGTAGTATCAGGGTAAATAGTAGTTCCATTATTAGAGGTAATTGTGAAGTAGATCTCTGGTGACTTTTGGGTAGGAGCAAAAAGCAGTAGTTTTGTTTTTTTGGGATTTAGGAGGAGGCAATGATGGGTAAACCAATTTTCAACAGTGTTAAATACTGTTTGAGTGAGGGTTTGAAGAGAGGTTGATGACTTAGCAGTACAGATCAAGGTTGAGTCATCGGCATATTGTATACAGGTGGCTTTAGGAAATACAGTGTTGAGATCATTTATAAAAAATTGAGAAAAGAAGAGGGCCTAGGATAGATCCTTGAGGGACTCCAATGTTTATGAGTAGAGGTGTAGAGAGAGTATTGTCCCAGAGCACTGCTTGATGTCTATTTTCAAGATAGGATGTAAACCAGCGTATTGCTTGTGGGTCAAGAGATTGGGCTTTTAGTACACTGATCAGTAAGTTGTGGTTCACCATATCAAAGGCTTTTGATAAGTCAATGAATAGTGCAGAAGACAGAGCGTTATTATTTCAATTCCTGTTAATACAGTCTGTAAAAGTTAGTAGGGTGGTAGTTGTACTATGAAAGGGCCTGAAGCCGTGCTGGCAGTTGGCTAGTAAATTATTATGGAGCAGATGTTGAAGTAGTTGATATGTAAGGGGATAATGTGGGAGACTTTCCAAATGGATGGGATGTTTCCTTCTATGATTGTTCAGTTTATAAGGATGGATATGGGATATGCAATGACTTTTGCTGCTATTTGAAGGTATTCAGCTGGGAGGTGGTCAGCAGAAGGGGTACAAGGTCTAAGTTTTTGTAGGAGTTTGCAGATAAAGGATGTTGGTATGGGTTGTATATGCAAGGAGGGCACTGAGCTGTTAGTGTTTTGGAAAGGGGTGGGGGAAGTAGGAGATAGTGTATTAGCCAGTGTTTGAATAGTTTCAGTGAAGTAATTGTTGAAGGCATCCACTATTTGTAAAGGATTATTATGGGGAATTGATGATGGGGCTGGAGTTTTGGTATGTCCTGGTTTGATTAGCTTATTAATGCCTGACCAGAACTTTTGAGGGTTTTTTGGGTGTGATTGTTGAAGGAGGAAATAATAGTTTTGTTTATCTAAGATGATGTCTTTTTTGGTTGTATTTCTTAGCTGTTTATAGTGTAGGTGGTCTGCAGAGCTCTTAGTGGCTCTCCATTTGGTCCATATTTTGTTTCTTAGGAATATTTTTTCTCTGGTTTGTTTTGTGAGCCATGGGGCAACTTTGTTTCTAACTCGGGAAGAGCGAGGAGGGGCATGAAGATCTAGGATTTGTAAGAATTTAGTATTAAAGTAGGAAACAGTTACATCTAGTTTGAGTTCTTTCAATGGTGACCAGTTGCAGGCCTTTAGTTCTCTTTGAAAGCTCTCTGCTTGAAAGTGTTTTTTTGAGCGATAGGGTGTAAAAGTGTTATTATTATGACTATGAGACTTGTGCTTTGTTATATAGGTTAGTACATGGTCACTAATGTCATCAGGAAGTGTTCCTGGTATATAGGTTTCAGGATGACTATTTATAAGGATCCAGTCAAGGATGGTTTCTTTATTACTGGGTTTGTGAATTCTTGTGGGGGTGTTTATTATTTGTGTGAAGCCATAAAGATTAATGTGGGTGTTTGGTTTGGGAGAGCTACAGGTAGTCCAGTCAACGTTAAAATCACCAAGTACAATTGTTTTTTGAGGTAGATGGGTGGAAAGGGTACTAAGAATGTTTTCCAAAGTGTTAATATTGTTTCCTGGTGGAATATAGGTACAAATGATGTAAATAGATTTAGATTTGTTAAGCTGGAGTTTGATGGGGAGTGTTTCTGCATTGTTATGAGAGGGAAATAGCACATTATAGGATGAGACTTGGAGTTCAGATCTATACAAGATGGCTACACCGCCACCCTTTTTGGAAGTGCAGTCATATCTAAGGATGTTGTAACCAGGTGGGGTTATTTCTAGGTCATGAGTAGAGGGTTTCAGCCAAGTTTCAGTAAGGCAAAGGATATCAAATGCATGCACTTATAAAAGAGCATGCAATTGACTAAGTTTGTTATTAATGCTACGGATATTAAGTTGAGCAATTCTTAGAGAGTTAACTAATTGTATAGAGGAAGAAATACCATTGGATATTTGTTGTGGGTTACTGTAGAAATGTTGATTTGGGCCAGGATTAGGGTGAATATCACCATCTAATAGGAGCTGAGTGGGATGTTTTAGTAAGGTCTTTATGCTTTTAAAGTACTTGGGTAAGCTTATCTTACTGTAGTAGTAAATAACATATATATATATATATATATATATATATATATATATATATATATATATATATATATATATGGATCTACTGTGTTTGGTGAAATTTCACTTGGTCGAAAATGATTTCAGGCAGCCCACTTCACTGAAAGCTCATTTGACTGAAAGCTCATTTGGTCGAAAATGAAATATAGCCCCTGCCCCGCTGCAGTGTGACACTGGAGTGAGAATATTAAGTAAGGGGGTGTGTGGGGGGGGCACATTGTAGTGTATTCACTGTTATATAAAGGTGTATCCATTAAAAATACATATATATATATATATATATATATATATATATATATATATATATATTCGGTAAAAACTATTTGCAAAATGTGGGGGGCTGAGTCCCCCACACCCCCTTACTTATTATTCTTACTCCAGGGCCGCACCCCAGTGGGGCAGGGGCTATATTTCATTTTTGACCAAATGAATTTTGACCAAATGTGCTTTCAGTCAAATGTGCTTTCAGTGAAGTGGGCTGCCTGAAATTATTTTCGACCAAGTGAAATTCGACCAAAGAAAGTAGACCCATATATATATATATATATATATATATATATATATATATATATATATGGATCCCCTTCTAATACTCAAATGGCCATATCATTAAATTTTATTTGCGAGATGAAAATCGCAAAAATGCAATACCTGAATGGTGAATTTTTCCCAGAGCAAGTAAACACTTGCCCATCGTATCCCTTTCTACAGTGTAGTGCGATCCTAGAGTTGGTGTATATAGTTAGGGGGTGTGTGGAGTGGCGAAGTTCCCTACATTGGGGGTGTAGCCCCTCACCTAGGTGGGTTTTATTTACTCTGGTGTGTTTCATTGAAGTTTGAGCAAATGTTTACTTGCCCTGGGAAAAATTCACCGTTCTGGTATTTCATTATCATGATTTTCGTCTTGCGAAAATTAAATTAAATTATATGGCCTTTTGAGTATTAGATGTAGCTCCATATATCTATATATCGGGTCTATATTAGAACACCGAACATTCAAAATGTCGAGTGTTCTAATATCGAACCCTACCAATTGAAAATATTAAACATCGACCATTCAGAGCAGCAAATTTTTTCCTAGGGAAAAAATTTGCTGTTCCAGAACACATACTCACAACACAAGCACATTAAACAAACAGCAATCCACACACATACAGCTAAACTCTTACACCTAACCCTACACTAAACTATACACACACCACTATCAACTTACCTTAACCCAAACCCTAACCCTAAGGGCCGTCACTATCGCACACTCACCACACCTGCGCCCTAACCCTAACTCACCTACCCCACCCTAACTCTCACGTCCACACACTTATCTGACCCGCTCCCTAACCTTAACTCATCTAACCCACCCTAACACTCATATCCACACAATCACACATACCTAACACACACCCTAACCCTAACTAACCTAACCCGCACTCAATCGCACACTTACCTGAACCCAACCCGTAACTTTCCACCAGACTGCTGAAAATACCGAAGCAACAGAGACAGACAACCAAATTCTTTCCCTAGGAAAAAATTTGGTTTTCTGTTTCTTCAATATTTTCAGTGTTCGCTGAAAACGGGTCGATATTAGAACACTTGACATTTTAAATGTTCGGTGTTCTAATATAGACCCTATATATCTACATATATATATATATATATATATATATATATATATATATATATATATATATATATATATATATATATATATATATATATATATATATATATATGTGTGTGTGTGTGTGTGTGTGTGTGTGTGTGTGTATATACACATATATATATATATATATATATATATATATATATATATATATATATATATATATGTGTGTGTGTGTGTGTGTGTGTGTGTAATGTCAACCAGCACTCACAGAAAACAAACAAATTAAAGTTGATATGTTAGCAATTGCAGATGAAATGTGAACACATCAAGGGGAATCATACATAACCAAAAACTGAAGTTGCTGCATCTGGAGAACACTAAAACTGTGGTCCCAAATGGTAGAATAGAGTTCCTAAATGGTAAAAGCTTCCTGTTAAAAGCATCATGGAGCCCAACAAAACCAAATTTTACCAGGATTGCAACACAGCTATAACCCAGTAATGATGACGCCATATAATGTTGTAAAACTAGCTCGGATACTGGAGACGCAGTCCAAAATGCACAGAATCACAAAAGATTTTCATGGTCTATGTTCGGTCATAGTTCAAGTTCACTACAGCCTTAATAAAAGATTGTTAACAAAAGGTTGACTATGGCTTTAAGATGCTCTGACCAAGTTGATACAAACTAAAGCATTTTTGGAAATAATGCCTAACATTAAAGTAGCAGCATGCTATAACAACAATATTGTGCACTGATACCTGGAAGCATTTTCTAACAGCCCCAACACTAAAATGACAGAGAACTCTGAACACTAGATGAAACTCTGCAATGACAAGGAATCACAAGCCATAATGTCATAATCTCTGCATAGTAAAACATTGTCAAGACCTGCTGTGAAAAAAAATGACATACTCTTGAGTTCAAGGGCTGAAATTGAATTGCAAAATTAACCCACAGATAAACAATGCAGTCATGTACCGTCATCTTGGTCTTTAAACTAGATCTAATTCGGTAGTTGGTATTAAAATAATATACTTCCTTTAAAGCCAAAAGTGGGAAATTAATATGTTGAAAGATAGTTGTTGGGAGAGATGAGGTGAAGTAAAACAAGTTGAGCTGAATCTTCAATAGTTGCATTAATTAAAAAGGGAGGAGTTGCATAGTGATCTTATATTTTGGAAGAGGGGAGATGTAGATCAGGAAGTGGACAAGGGGATAGTTTATGTAAAATGGTGTTCAAAGTGTAGAGTCTGATAGGATTCTGACTTGGGAGTTTGATGGATGAACAAACGTTTGATGTTTAAGGTGCACAGTGATATGGTAAGTATATGCTTAACTTATTTTTCAAACTGAGCATTGGTATTTTCTTCATGGCTGTGTGACCTCAGTGTTAATATATTTAAGTTCAAGAGTGTGGACAGTGACACCACCCTCTACAATATCCAGGTGCCCAGGACTTTTATTTGTTATCAAAATTAAATAGCAGTTTGGACTAATTGTCTTTGAATTGCTGTCATAAAAATCTTTATCTGTCCTAGATGTTTATGCTCATTTCCTTAAGACTCCTGCAGTAATGTCTGATCTTTATTCTGTGGAAGAAACAGAAGACATTGCATCATGAATATAGCCCAGAGCACATGAGAGTGGAAGCAGGGCTAACATTTGGCTAGCCAATCTTCTATAGACTGCAGAAATCTACAGTATCTGAAGACAGACAACAGATAAACTCAATGAACTAAAGATACAATAAACTGAAATGAATTAAAGATCAACTGTGGACTTATGGAGAGAAGGACTCTGAGATACTAATGTTGTGAATGCCAGTGAATACTTAGCTGTTAGGACAGTAACAAACAAAAGCATAGTATCATGGAAGAGGTCTATTTAGTAATTCTTCTGTGAGACAGGGATAGAATAAGATAGAGATGACAGGTACCATCAGGGCCCTTACAAATATGAACATATAATAATATAGAGACAATGCTGAAAGAACTCCAATGTGCTAATAGATTTGCTCAATTTCTTTTGTAGCTGTCACATCTATGGTCTCTCACCTTATAACGCCTATCTCAGGCTACCTTAAACCGTTCTGCTGCTCATAACATTGTCATTCTTTTGGTAAATTATTTCAGAGCCAAATCATCCCTTCCATAAGAAGATATGTTTCTAAAGATAGGAAGATAGCTTCCTATCTGTAGAAAAAAATGACTAACTGATAACCAGCTAATTCTAAATCCCAAAAACAAAGCTGCTACTCTTTTTTCCAAAAACCCTCTCTAACCTCAAAATAACCTTCACCATTTCTTCTCTCGACGATACCATCATACAACCTGACCCACATATTAAACTTGTTGGTGTTATTATCGATGACCAATTAAAATTTGATACATATATTCAGCACTGTATCAAAAAGACCAATCAAACACCTCCACCTACTGTACAGACAAAAAAATTACCTAGCCCCTGACTCTAAGCAGAAACTAGCTCAGGCCTTCTTCCTTCTGTGTCTATTTTATGCCTCCCCCCTCTTTTCACATCTACAATCTATCCTTTGGGCTAAACTCTGTCAATCATACTATGGTGTTGCAAGATTTGCTAGTTACCATCCCATCACTGCCATGCACTAAAACAACTCCAGTGGCTTGACTTCCCCCAGCACCTGCTTCACTCCCAGCTGCAAATGACTCATACTCTACTTTTAAACCCCTTTCCTGTCCTGCTTTATCCTCACTAATATCACATTATACCCCTCTCAGAACTCTCCTCAACTCTTACTAGCTCCTTCTGGACACCTATAAACTATACAAAAACATTGGTAAACTTCTTTACAAATATAGTATTTCCCATGCATAGAACAAACTCACCCTTAACATCAGAATAATTTCTATCATAAGTCTGTTTAAATTTGAAATTAAAACTTTTCTCCTAAATACCAACACCTGTCACTGTAATGGTCCCACGTAAATCCCACCTTACCACCTTACTACCTCTCACACTTTTAACACCCACCTATTGCAAGTGTCCTATCTCATCTGAATATATTTCTATTTTTGTTGATTAAAAAAAAATTCAAACTTTTGTACTGCATGTTATGCACATTATTGTAATGTTTATGTAAAACATTCTCAGGCCTTTTGTAAATTTCTAATGTTCTCTCATGCAAAGCACATTATTGTAATGTTTGCATAAAACTTCATTGTCAGATGTTTTTCTTTTTTTGTAGAAACTTTGTAATAACTTCTGGAGCTTTTTTCCTTGGGTCTCCACTGAAAACGGCCCACTGGCTCAGTTGGACTAACCCGGTTAACAAATGAAAAACAAATAAATAAAATAAATAAATATGTTTTAATTTTAGCTTGAAGCATCTTTCTTCAGGGTGCCACGCATCTCCTTATTCCCCCATCCTGCTGAACTTCATCATGACCTGAATCCTGCAGCATCACAAGCTGGTTAGTTTACATTACAACCCCAATGCTTTCTTTGAGATATGCACTACCTACCAGTGCATGCAAATGGGAATTGAACTTTTCCAAGTGAAACTATCAAAAGTGTGGGCAAAGGCCTTCAACTCTGGGTTCTGAAGACTTGAAGGCAATAAGAGATAGCAAAGAGGTGCTGTGCAGGTACAAAGGTTCCTATACCAAAATTGTGCAAGGTATCACCTATTTCTATAAAAAGTGCTTCTAGAACAGCTCAGCTTGCAAAAGTACAGGTTGCACTTGCAAACACTGGTGGCTTGTACCACGCCTTCCTCTCTTCTTACAAAGTGCACACACTCAGTTACCACATCTTCCTCTTTTCTTACAAAGTACACACGATCAGTGTGAGCAGCTTTTCAGCTTTTTCTCACTCTACTTCTCCATTCCACACTATCTGAATGCTAAATATCTTCTGCATGCAGGTCTAGAAGGATATTTTGATGATGGCTTCCTAGAAGATGGTTTCATCTGAGCAAATACAGCATAAGCATGACTGGATAAAAGTTTGCACTACTCTTTGTATAGGGCTGGCAAAACCTCAACAGACTCTATATCCAGTATCCCCCCCATCCTTTTAGTGATTGAGATGTAGGTTATTGAAAGACTGGGAATTCACCTTCCAGATTAAACAGATTCAGCCACACAGCTTATTGCTGCCTTGCAACTCTTTGTTCTGTACTTTGGGTCCCAGCATGGGTGCATTTTTTATGGGATATATACTTGCCCTCCCTCTGTCTGACTAGATTTTTGCTGATTTGCCTAGTTTCCTTCTTCATCACAAAGACATACTGTTAGGTGAATTGGTGATCCTTAGTATTCCTTGCAGGTGTGTGTGTGTGTGTGTGTGTGTGTGTGTGTGTGTGTGTGTGTGTGTGTGTGTGTGTGTGTATGTAGTGTGTGAGTCAATGATTGCTTCTTATGATGGGGCTTGCAGATATGGCTTGCTGGGATAAGCTCTGGCTCAGTGCTTATGGACAATGCCATACTATAAGTACTCTGTATATGCCAGTCTTATTGTTTATTATTCTGAACTTTTCTCTATGTAATTTTCTATACATACACCATATCTATACAGATAATAATATGCAATATTTGTTAACATGGCTATTGGATCACTTCCTGATGTAATACTTTGTATACATGTTCTATAGAATATCAAATTAATAACAGAAGTATAATTGTATACCCTTCTGTGCTGAATGTAGCTATCTGTTATTTATTTGTTTTGATTTTTACTAGCACATTGGTGCATTGGTTATTTTTTTTTTTTGTTTGTTTATGGTGCCTTCTGTATAAAGTCTCCATGAATACCTTGCATCCATGTGGATTTTCTGCAGGGATTCCAGTTTTCTGCCATATACCAAAGTCGTGTGAGTAAGTGAAATGATTGTTGTTCTAATTACAACAAACTGTGTACATGATTAAGCATATTTCCTGGGACAGAATGGCACAACATTCAGAACTGGTGTCTGTCTTATAGCTTGTTCCTTGCTGGGGTAGGCTCTGCTCTGTAAATATTAAAAATGGAAAAATGGATGGACAGATGGAGGGAGGGAGTGGACCACTGGACGATATAGTATTATAGTGTAATGTGGGTGTGTTTTTGGGTATGCATGTTTATTAATTATTTGTATATTTTGAGATCAGTTCATGGCTGAAAAAGAGAGCATTTAACTATCCCATTTAGTGGTTAAAAATGAATAAATGAAACTATGGCTGTAGCAATGTAAGATACAGTTTACACTCCCACCCATGCTGATGTGCAACACCTGGGCAGGGTCTCACAGTTTACCCCCATGATTCTGAGCTCTTTGATCACTATTTTCCATAGGAAATCACTGCTAGTCCATCTCTAGGAGCGTGCTGGCTATGATCACCTTGTTTGGTGGCAATTCCCCTTTTCTTCATATTTTTTCTGACTATATCATAAATATCAGTATGTTTGGGTGATGTGGGGAGTTTGCCCCCTTTCATTGATAGTACAGGACAGCTTACCCCCTCGCAAATATCCCAGCCCATTGAACGTGGTGAGTTGGATACAAGTTGACTATTCACAGGTGAAGCCACAGTGGATTAATAATGTAAATATTTTTTTCATTGTAGTTTCATTTTGTTCTTCAGTACATCCTAGAATAAGTGAACAGAAAGTGAAAATCTATGTAGAAGTAACATGTTTCCCATGTTCCCGTACTCTGTGTCACCCAAAGTTTTGATCTCATACCACGTGCAAAATTCTTTGGTTGCCAATGTCAAAATAACACACTTTGTGGTATACATTCCCAAAGACACCTGCTCCTTACAGATAGGGAAGTATCAGATCCCTAAACTCTAAGCTAGATGTGTCCAACCTGTGGCCCGTGGGCCGCATGCGGCCCTCAGAGCTCTTCTATGCAGCCCTCAACCTCTAACTGCAACATTGATGTACGCATGCACCAAAACACTTTTTTTGTTTTGTGTTTTTTGCTCCCATGACCTGTAACGCTAATGTTGGTGTGTGCATGTGCCAAAGCACCCTTCTAGTTTTGTTTTTGAGCCAAAAAAGGGTCAGCGTGTTTATGTCATTATTTTGCGCCGAACAATCAGTGTGTGTGTGTGTGTGTGTGTGTGTGTGTGTGTGTGTGTGTGTGTGTGTGTGTGTGTGTGTGTGTGTCCTCACTGAAGAGGGACTCATGTATGGATTTGCCGCTGTTGCCTTTGAAAGGGACAGCAATTACCTGTGTTAATAGGCAAGCACGGAGTGAGTGAGTGCATGCATGAAAGTAGAATTGCGTGCGTGAAAGTAGAAGGAGTGTGTGTGTATGTGTGTATGTGTGTATATGTGTGCATGACAGAGAGAGATGCATGCACAAAGAGGCTAACAATGATCAGTTTACCTACTGAACACAAACAAGTTAGCTCACAAATATATCATACATTAAGAGTACACTTTCATTAAATTGTGGCTTTCCTGACAGGGAGAGTGTTGTATTGAACATGAACTCATACCTCTTAACTCTGGATTTTCAAAGAATGTCTGAATTTTTGCCTCATCTTCCAATTTGTATCTTTTGCTTAGGAAATAAAAGTAGTCATCCAAGGTAATGCAGTTCCAGGGAGTAAGAATGAGACAGCAGCCTATGGTTAATGGGTCAGTCCTGGACTGATTATGTGGGACTGTAGCATATAAAGTTGTATTGTTTTTTCAGACAAACAAAAAAGCACCTAGTACTGTTGTTTTCATTGGTGGGTTCTAAGCAGTGGTAGATTGGACAACAGTAAGCATAGCTTTGGCGAATCATCAATACTGGCAAATCAAGTGAGCACAATGTCATTTTTTAAATGTTGGGGATTTTAGTGTGTATGTGTGTGTGTGTGCTTATGTGTTGGGAGTGCTGCAACAGTAGATGTTTATTAAAGACAGAGACTTGCGGACTGTAGAGAATATGTTTCTTTGTTTCAAAACCTAATACTTGTGTACACATGCCAGAAGTAGATTTTTTAAGACATAGCTTCTTGCCATTTACAGTGGGTGGATATTTACATTTAATGGACACTGTATTAGCGTGGGCCTGTGGGGTTCTGAAGGATGCCAAGTCTGCCACTGCCAATGTTTTGTAAAGTGACCTGGAAATGGATATTAGGATGTTACTGAAAAAATATAGTGAGTGGGCTTAGAAATATAGTTTAATTAAACAAAGTGTACTTTCAATTTACAGGCCATAATTTACTTTATTTCAGGTAGTCCAGATACTGGTAGATTGTATACCATTAGACTTAATTAGGGAGAGCTGTCATTCTGGGGAAACAAGCAGCCCTAGTTTCAATGAATGCTCTGTGGTTGCTTGCAGGTAGGAAGTTGCAGGATGTTGATGCAATGTGTTTTATTTATTATTTTAATACATTTTGTTATTTCAAAGCATGGTTTTCTTTGATGCAAAAGAAGGTAGGACTGAATGAGCCATATAATGTTTAACTGACAATAATGGGATAGAAAGATTATAAGTGATGTATAATGTTTGCAGCTACAGTTGTTTCAATGGTGTCTGTGATGCATAACTATTTTTGGGCCTGTGTCCCACTTTTATTTTTCGCTTTGTCCAAATTTCTTGCTCTAAGGTTGAGAGGTATGGTTTCATACTAAATCAGAAGTTGTATTTACCTTGGAAGACTTTTCGGCATAATTATGAAAAACAGAGCCTTTTAATATCTCTGCTTATTTCCAGTATAAACTGCCATGTAACCTTGCAAATAACCTTCTTATTAAGCTACTTTACTTCTTTTGGAATTGACAGGTATGATTCATCTGCTCGGACATAAGCACAGAGTGCTAATGTGACTTTGATTTCTTGCAGCAGTCTGTGGTTTACATAATCACAATAACTTTTCTGTGTTTCTGGGTGTGTAATCAATTTAACAGTTTTAAAGATGTTTTCCAAAAGTAAATAAATATATAATAAATAAATAATCCTCTCTACACTTTGAGCTATTGACAAAGTCTGGGAATTTGTTTTTTTCAAAAGCGAAGGTCAGCATTACAGCTCAGTAAACTGTCAGTCTGTGAGTAACTTCTGCACAAATTAAAATGTGTGAATGTCAAATGGCTTTAGATTGGAGGGAAGTTTATTTTTCTTTATTTTACATTTGTTTACCGGGAAAGTCCGACTGGCCACAGGTCCATTTTCAGTGGAGGCCCGGGGAGAAAAGCTCCAAAAATAACAGAAAACAATATAATACAATACATGAGAGAGAGAGACAGCAAATTATGGATGTAGTACTCATACAATATGGCAGAGATTACATCTCGTAACAGTGAGAATCATTGAGGTACAGAATAAACTTAAAAACATTTTTTTTACAGTTATAATTACAGCAAGGCAAATATCAATTTTTAGTAGAAAGCTGTTTGTGCATAGCTGAAGCTCGGAAACAATCTTTTGGTATGGTATGGATTAACCTGGGGATTGACACAAATTATATGTTTATACCAGTATTTAGCATTATAGTTTATGGTTTTCTTATTGATTTACTTTTTGCCGAGCAGTTGTTTGTTAATTTATTGGTGGTCCTTTTGGTAATGGGAAATTACATGGATGAATCCATCTCTATTATGATTTTTTTTTCAGATATTTTGACTTCCGGACAATTTCATTCAGTGAGTGGGTGTCATGTGATTACTGAGGTTGCCTATTTTACAAGTAGGGGCTTTTGTGTGTGTGTGTGTGTGTGTGTGTGTGTGTGTGTGTGTGTGTGTGTGTGTGTGTGTGTGTGTGTGTGTGTGTGTGTGTGTGTGTGTGTGTGTGTGTGTAAGAGAGAGATTTAATATGTGTACTGAATATAATGTTGCAAATGGAATTCTTAGTTAAACATGCCCCTCTTCTTGGGCAACTAGACTTGAGTAACCAATATTAGATCTTAGCCATCCAGCTGGGAAAGGTTAATATGTGGATTTTCCATCTGGTTTGATGAAGGCTATGCTACTTACCCAGGGACTACATTTATGGCTATCCATCCAGCCATCGTGTTGCTGAACTACATTGTTTAATAATGAGAGGAGCTTTTTACAGACGTTGAAGGTTTTTGTGTCAAGAACCTGTCCATAAAAACTGGCTTGTTTATGTTGCAGTGAAGGCTATGGTCTTTGTAGTGAGCGTTTTAAGTATAACCAATATTTCTGAGGTAGAGGAAGTCTCTTAAGGCAGGATCTTTCTTAGCCTGGAAAGCAAGCTAATGATGAAATTTATAGGGGCCAGTGAGAGACAGAGGAAAGCAAGAAGCTTTTTAGTCTGTTTGGATATCTAAGTGAACTTAGTCCTTTGACCTTTTTTGTCAGAAATGGTTGTAGTCTTTCTTTTGGCAGGGTGTTTTGCTGAGGCACATGCCAAAAGGGGCACTGCACTCAATAATGGCCCTTGTAAAGGAAGAATACAGGGATGTTATGATCTCCTTGTCCCTGGATGAGATACCCTTACTAATGAAGTGGGCCATGTAAAAAGTTTTCCTTACAACAGAGACAGCGTGGTGGTCAAAAGTCAGGTTTCTATCAACCTGGGTGCCCACGTACCATACAACTTATTGCGTGCTTACAACATTGTTATTAATGTGATAATTTGTGGGGACATCACTCTCCTCAAAGAGGATGATGATGCATTTTTGGCATTTAGCTTGAGGCCATATTTCTGGCACCAGTTATTTGTTTGGGTGAGACCCTCTTGTAGCTTATTCAGAATTGTTTTATTAAGTCAGTAATGTGAATTCTTTACTTTATTGCAAATTTGTTGGGTTACGTTTGTGGATTATAGTAATGTAGGACTGCTGATGTTGACATTTTATGTAGTTGGACTGCTGGAATGGTTTTCCCAGTGAGAAATGCTAGTGCTGTAGTGAATATCTGTTTATTTGTAAAAAAAAAAAAAATATATATATATATATATATATATATATATATATATATATATATATATATATATAAACTAAGATGTTAGAGTTTACTGTTAGATTACAGAATTAGAATTAGAATGAGAATTAGAATTTTAAGGCAAATATTAGGCATTTTATTACATTTATTCATTGTTCAAATGCACCTACAGTACAGCCAGGAGGTCGACTGTGGTCTTTCAGAGCAACAAAAGAGTTAACTATATGATATATTTTATATGCGGCCCCAAGACCATTTCTGTTCACTCAATGCAACCCCAGCAAGCCAAAAGGTTGGACACCCAACATAACCTTTCCTGGTGGAAATCTCGTAAGTCCAGGTTTTGTATGCCACAAATCTTTAGACTAAGACTTACTGAAAAACATTAAATCAGGATGTATCAAACAGATGATATATTTCAAAGTATAGAGAGAACTTGGTGCCATTTCAGGTGTTTTTTGAATCTTACAAATTAATTGGCTAAAGGAGATAGTTATTAGATAAATCCCAAACTGCCATTACAATTGCATGCAACCCAGAGGCTACAGATGTGGCAGGTGTTTGGTATAGACATGAGGTGGGGGAAGATCGCTAAACAAAGAAGTGCTATAACTTTGCTAAAAACAGCTCGGTATTTTAGCTTGTACAGTGTTTTCAGAAACAATGCCTCAGCAAATGCATTTCTCTAGGGGATATCTGTTTTAGGCTTCTGTTCCATCAAATCTGCATGAAAAGTATTGTGCTATCCCAGCAAATCTTAAAAAGTATTTTTGTTTGTAACATTTAAGTGCTTGCCATAACAAGAGAGCAATTTATTACAGATTCAGCAACTGCAAAAAGCACTTATAGAAAGCATGATGTTTGAAAGGCAGAGTGAAATATTAATTACATCTTCCTGCACACTTAGTGGATCAATAACAAAGGTAGGCTAAGGAAATGACAGTACACTGAGGATAAATACCGCTATCATGGATATAATTGTTTTACAATGTTTAATTTAGTAGCAAAACTCAATCTGCTCACAGCATGCATATTGATTCTCTCAAACTAGTAGCTAGATAGAAAGACAAATGTGTATGTGTGTAGTTTGCCACTTTCAGATACCTATATCTCTTACTGACCGGTGTTGTAAAGGATGTTTTGCAGACTAATCCTTAACATTGTATTACTCAGCATCAGTTCTTGTTTAAAAAAAATAATGTGATCAACTTGATAAAGTAACTCATATCTGCAAGATCTTAATACACCCTTCATAAATTTCTCTGAATTGGTCTTCAATTCCTTTTTGCTTTCTTCATTTTATTTTCATGACTGAATACATGGGGCCAGGAACAGAAAATGGTGCGTGATAATACTGAGTTTCAGGGGGTTTTCTTGTTTACAGTAACATGCTTTAGACTAGACCTCTTTCTACTAGCTTTTTAAAGGGTCACAAGTGTTTTATTCTTGATTTCAGTACTGTGATCCTTGTTTCTTTTAAGCCCTGTCCCAGAATAATAATGCAAGAAGGTCAAGAACCAGCCAGTAACACTTAGATTTGCTGAAACAAAACTTGTCAAACTATATTTCTTAGAACGTGACACAATGACAAGGCAATTTCTGTAACAAAACCTGCTTCCTGTCAGAGACTTCTGCTCATGATTTGACAATATTGGAGCTGACTTGGAGCAGTACAGTTGGAACAGACCCCTGCATGGGGTATAATGAGGGTGGCCCTGTTCTCAAAGGAAAATACTGTTATTAAATGGTTTGTATATCTATATCTATATATATATATATATATATATATATATATATATATATATATATATATATATATATATATATATATGGGTCTACCTGACAACACCGACGCACTACAACACCGACAACGAAATCACCGACACCACATAACCGAAAGTTCACAAACACGAAACCTTACATGCCTGACACATCACAATCCTTACAATCAGCAAACAAAAGAAATCCCCTGTCCAAAAAGCACACACACAACACAAGCACACCAAAATCCTTACAAACCCACACGAAACCTTACATACACAACTATCTATAACCTTAACCCAAACCCTAACCCTAAGGTCCGTCACTATCGCACACTCACCTAACCCGCACCCTAACCCTAACTCACTTAACCCGCCCCTAACCCTAAAGACTGCCACTATCGCACTCACCTAACCTGCCTAACCCTAACTCACTTAACCCGCTAACCCTAAAGACTGTCAGTATCAGACACTCACTAACCCGCCCTAACCCTAACTTAACCCGTCCCTAACCCTAAAGACTGTCACTATCGCACACTCACCTAACCCGCACCCTAACCTTAACTCACTTAACCCACCCCTATCCCTAGAGTCCGTCAATATCACACACTTACCTTACTGACCCTAACCCTAACGTCCGTCACTACTCGGTGTTCTCAGCGTCGGGGTTTTCATCCATCGGTCATCTCAGTTTTCCATCTTCTGGTGTCGGTGTTCTCATCGTCGGCGTTGTCAGCTTTCGGCGTTGTCAGATAGACCTATATATATATATATATATATATATATATATATATATATATATATATATATTTTTTTTTTTTTTCTTTTTGTCAAAAACTAGTTTTGCAGTACCGGGTGTTTAAATGTTTAAAGAATGATTAAAAAGTGTTTTGCATTGCTAGAGCCTGAGAAACACTCTGCGGCTGTTGTATGAACCAACAGAGTGCACATCAGGTATCACAATAAAAGATACTCTTCTTATATCTACACCATACATAATAACAGAAGTATACAACATTTCTGTACTCACATTTTTATAAAAAAGGGACTGTAACTCATGCCTGGAATGCACTGGCAGCTTCAACCTGCACTGTTCCTGGCTAAGCTATATCCATAAGCCATTGTGCACAAATTCACTTTTCAGGCGCATCATTTTGTCCATCTCAAAGGTAGCACATGTTCAGCCTTTATCTGTTACAATATGGTTGTTAAGCCAGTTTGCATAAACTATCTACAAATCCATTTAGCATGACACAGACGGATTTGCTTCCAGTCTTCAACATGACAACATTGCAGAAAGCTTTGAGCAGCATTACAATATCATAACTCTCATTGTGTCTCTCTCTAATAAAAATCATTCTGGTTAATAAAAAGCTTAGCACTGGCACTTACAAATCATAGCAGAGGGTCAAAAAGAGAAGCGCTATTTAATTATTTTCCCTGACTTCTCTGATCTTGCACAACTTCAGGCTGTTCTTCCTGACATCTGCACTTGACTATCCCTGACTCCCCATCTGCTCCATTTGATGTATGCCACATGTAACCCTTCAATGTGTGAGCCTCTAACTTCTCAGAAAGTTTATCTTAGTGGTACTTATTGTTAGGCCCTTGGAGTGAGGAATCTAAATTATTGTGCTGAAAGTGCATATTCCAGGAGATATCATAGATGCAATGGTCTGTCAATTATCCTAGCTGTGGAGTCAGCTAGTTCCATGATCTCAGGATGATGTTAAACCTAAGATATCTTGTGAGGCTTCTGACCTTCATCAGAGGTTGTCCAAATGTGAAGCTTTCCTGTCACCCTCCCTGTAGCTGGGTGTCCACCACTTCATCCTATCCCCCTGGCCAGCTCGTAAGTCCATTTCCCAAATTGGACTGACTGATAGCACTTCCTTATTTTTTTTTTTTGATAAATCATCTTTGAACAGACTCACTTCTGCTAATTAGTTAGTCAATGCACCCTTAAAAGGGGTCTAACTTTATGAGGAATATCAATAAATTAGGGAGGAAGAAATCTGAATCTGCCAGCAAAAATCATAGTGCTATGCCTAAATCACAACAAATTAAATATATGGGTTATATACAAAGAAACAAGAAAGGCAATATTTTAAAGTATAAATAGGTCATGATTATCAGATGCAGAATATATTACATTCTCGGACAATTACAACTCATGCACAGCAGGGATTAATGACAACATTTCTGAACCATCAGTTCTGTCTGGATGTTTTACTTGTGGTAGTACTTTGGCACCTGCTACTCTACACAATCAATGTGATGTAAAAAGGGAACAAGAGATTCAAACTGGTGAGGCAGGGGCAGTTTACTACATGAACATAAGAAAATAATACAAGTTAAGTTACCAAGATATTTTCATTGGTAAAATTATAGATTTGTGGGTGACTAGAAAGAAGATGTACCAGTTGTTGATTCCCACCTCGAGTGAGGTAGCATTCTGGGGAAGAATGAAATGAGAATATTTATGTGCGCAACAAAAATAATATGGCGATTTCAATTTAGATCATACACTCCAATATTAAATTGTTACAGCAGGTGGACAGATGAGTTATCAAGACAGAATATTTTACTATATTATGTGAGTAAGTGAATGTGTGTGTGTGTGTGTGTGTGTGTGTGTGTGTGTGTGTGTGTGTGTGTGTGTGTGTGTGTGTGTGTGTGTGTGTGTGTGTGTGTGTGTGTGCATGTGCCTGTGTGTCTGTGTGCGTGTGTGTGTGTGTGTGTGTGTGTGTGTGTGTGTGTGCATGTGCATGCATGTGCATATGCGCATGTGCCTGTCTGTGTGTGCTTGTGTGTGTGTGTGTGTGTGTGTGTGTGTGTGTGTGTGTGTGCACGCCTGTGCTCGTGTGCCTGTGTGTCTGTGTGCGTGTGTGTGTATGCATGCGTGTGTGCGTGTGTGTGTGTGCATGTGTGTGTATGCCTGTGTGTGTGTGTGTTTATGTGTGTGTGTGTGTGTGTGTGTGTGTGTGTGTGTGTGTGTGTGGGTGTGTTTGTGTGTGTGTGTGTGTGTGTGTGTGTGTGTGCATGTGTGTGTGTCTGTGTGTGTGTGTGTGTGTGTGTGTGTGTGTGTGTGTGTGTGTGTGCATGCATGTGTGTTTGTGTGTGTGTGTTTATGTGTGCGTGCGTGTGTGTGTGTGTGTGCGTGTGTGCGTGTGTGTGTGTTTGTGTGTGTGTATGTGTGTGTGTGTGTGTGTGTGCGTGTGCGTGTATGTGTTTTGTGTGCTGCCATTTGAACAGAGTGTGAATCTAAATGTTATAAGATGATGTAGGTGAACTTTCAGCACTGTATAATGAACATTAAGAAGGGTAACAAAAAGTAACATTGTCCATTCTGCGTATTTTGTTCATGCCAAGATTACAGACATTTTGGCAAATCTAGCTAGATGCATTTCACTCCTTAGTATAAATGATAATTTAAATATTAAAAGTATCTTAATGTTAAGATCCTTAAATTAAAATAAATATACACCAGTGTCAAAAGAAGAGACATGGAAACTCTTTTCAATCACTTTCATTTAATTAATTATAGTCAGATATTACCCAACTGCCTTGTAGCTATTTTTCACCATAGTTTACACAATTTATAGGCATACAGTTATATAACAACAGCAGAAACTATTGCTTTTAAAGGTTGCTTTAATTCAATTTTGCCTAAAAGTACGTTTATTAATGCCTACAAAGCCAAAATGACCGAAAAAACAGTAAAACAAGAGTCTGATGACAGTAGTCACAAACAAACAAGCAAACACACAAACATCTTCTTGTACCACAGACAACCAAAAATAAATGCTGGTTTTATTTTAAGTGACCTTGCCTTGTCCATGGTACAAGAGAAGATGCTTGTTTACAGTTTGTTTGCAACTGCTTTTATTAATATGTATTTGTAATGCTTTTTAAAGTAATTTTAAAGTCTCATGATGAAATAAATGATCAAATCTAATTTGGATTATTTTCAGTGAAATTTGTTCTGCAGAAGTCTATCAGAGAAGTATTGATGAAAGCACTTAACGACTCTTATCTAATAAAGTATTTGTTGTATTCGTTGAGGGTTTTTCTTTTGTTTGCAGTTTTACACACTATCCCATTACTGTGTTGAATTTTGTCGAAATTTAGTGTTTACATAATATGGGCTGGAGGCAGGGGTACACAAAATCCTCCAACAAAAATGCTTTAGTGGCACTACATCAAGGTTTGACACTGTCATATTTGTTCAAACTTTACACTTTCTTTTCTTACATTTGTGAGACTCACAGTTACAGGTTTTACATTTTCAAAAGGGAGCCACCAAATTTGCCATAGAGAACAGAAACACTGGTGGCTGCACATTTCCCATGTAGCTACTACTTAAAGAAAACTACAATTAATTTTAATATAAAATATCTGTTTCCCATTTATATACTAAGGTCATTCTACTCCTGCTCAAACTCTCATGCAAGCTTCCAAGTCAGTTTTCTGGTTAGAGATATAGAATATATTCAATTCAACAATGGATCTTAGTTAAAACAACAAAACCTTTGTCATATTGTCACTCTTCGGGAGTTCAAAAAGAGGTAAATGCAATGATACACCTCAGTGGATCTCCCCTAATATAATGTATGCCAATTAACTTTTCAGTGAATGGTCATAGCTTCATTATTTTATAACTTCTAACTCCACTTTTGAAAGAACCATGCAAGAAGACCATTTTATGAATAATACCATGAGAACTGAATAATTGTATTTTGCAATATCACTTCTTATTTCTTGTATTTTGCAATATCATTTCTTATTTCCTGTGTTCCACTTTTGAGACAGGGAAGAGAACTTTCAGACACCTTTTTTAGCTGTTTTTTCAGAAGCCAGCTGGCCTTGCGGTACCTTTTCCTTCAATGACCATTCCTCATCCCTCTTACCAGAGATAACAGCTGCAAATTAGAGGGAGTGCATTGTGTTATATGTAAGACTGGGTATTATAAATTAAGGATATCCACACATGATCGTGTGCTCAGGCACATTAAGGCCTTCATATAGACTATGCACACATCACAACACACATATGACCCATAGGCATGAATGATCATTATCCCATTGCAGAAGACCCTTCTTTACACTATCACCCAATCATCACTGTTACCCTCCAAGAAAATCCAGACAGTGGTTTGCTGCTCATGGCACTCTAATGGACTTTGGTATATGTTCCACTTAAAAGATGATCGTTTACCAGTGACCCAGGTGGAAACTCTTGCCCATATTCTAATGGGACATCAATTCTTGTACCATCATACTTCAAGAGATAATGTTATATTAAGTACATTACAAAGCTGGGCTGGAAATATTAAAAAAATACATTTATTAACATTGACTCCATCCATCCACAATCCCCTTTTCCCATTTTTTGCACATAGGATTAGGGTGTCACTTCATGACAATCATCTAGAGCCAAAGTTTACACCGATGAGTGACTAGCCCTGCCACGGAATTATTAACATTGATTATTTTCTCCAAACTCATTATATTAAAATGTATAAAATAGAGATTATAGCAACACACACATGAGAAATTTGAATTGTAAATGGTTGTAAACATAATAGGAACAACACACTGATATACATAATGTATTTACAGAAAAGGTGATTACAAGCATGTTTGAAATTGAAATAAGATTAACAGAATCCTGGGCCCATGGTGCATAGGGGTGACTTTACCCCAGATGACCTGTATTCAACAGCTAGGGGTGGCAGTTTCACTTGTTGCACTTGCAATTGCTGCATTATGATATGCTTAGTGTGACCCACACTGCAGGTGGTATGCAGTTTCATCAAACAGTTGCATATGAGCAAAAGTGCGTATTCACCTCCTGAAACAGCTATCGTGGGGGTTGCAGGCTGCCAAAGCAGAGGCAACAGGACTGTCTATATGTTCTGCAAACAGGCCAACTCCCTAACACTTGTCCTGATGGAGGAATTAATTGGTCAATTGGATGCAGGAAGACGTTCGATCCTGTAGACCAAAAAATAAATAAGATAAACAGTCATGATGCAACATATTAAAAATAGGATTCTACACAATGTACAAAGAGCAGTGAATTCATATTTAGAAAGTCTGCAGTAGCAATAGTAATAATAAACATGATTCTTATGGAGATAAAATCTGAAAAAGTAATTTCCAAGCTAATTTTCAATAATTAAACTACTTTTAAAATATGTGTAAAAGCGTATAAGCATTTAGGTATTTAAAACAGCAATAGACATACAGTTAACAAAATGTATTTCATGTGAAACAACATATTGGGTTGTGAGATAATGTTTTACAAGTACAGTTACGGCAACTATTATAAGTAAGCTGCAATTGCAACTATTGAAATGTAAGACAAAACTGCATATTGTCATACCAGTTTTGTACTGATAGCATTCTAAGTCAGAAGTTTACATGAAGAACACATTGAGAGTGAGGGAAATAAAACTTTATAGAGGTGTGACACTACATATATTAAGATAAAGCGTATATTAGGTACAATTTTTTAAAGGTATAGTATTTGTAACATTTTCACAGAGCTTAACCCAATATCAATATATTCTAATGCATAGTCAAGTTTGCTCTGATAAGAAGAATAAGAGGTTTGAATATCATAAAATTGTCTAAATAGAAATAATATTTATTGGAATGATTTTAGACAAAAGAAACATTTTTTTTTTTACTGCAACATGTGTTGAATGAATAGATACAGCAGGGAACTTGCTAGTATTTTCATTTGAGTTTTTGACCAAATAATTATTTGTAATTATTTGGTCAAATAAGCTTTAGGTAAGCAATTAGCAATGATAAGTACGCATTTCAGATGTTGACACGATTTTTTCCAAAATAAATTATCAGTATCAGTACACAAAGAAGAGGATAGTCTTTGGATTATATAATTTTGCCTACAATTAATATGCCAGGATTGTTAGTAACTGGTTGATAAATATTAAAATTAGATAACATTCAATGACATAGTCTTAGTCAGCTGATATTAAACATTTATACCAGAGTGTAAATCAAGTGGGATGTCCGATTGAATTATCCTTTGGATCCATGCAACTTGGATCAGGCAAAATCAATATTCTGGTAAACAAAGCACCCCCCTTCCCAAATTTTAGGTACTGTAAGTTTATACTGAAAAATGCAACTTGGATCAGACAAAATCAATATTCTGGTAAACTAAGTACCCTCCTGAATTTTAGGTGCTGTAAGTTTATACTGAAAAATGCAAACTGGGGGTACCAGATAAACTGTAAAACTGAATTTTGTTTACTTAAAAAAATAGAGTTTTGTTTATTGATTGACAAGAGGAGTTTATTAACAAGAAAATGATTAGAAAACTATTTATTTTAATTATTACTTTTTGAGAGCAGACACATTTTAATGGATAAAGACTTTTGCAGGCTTCATAAAGAGTAAATTAAATAGTTTTGTACATTCAAACTATATTTTCATAAATTGATAAACATTTCAAAAGACCAGTTAGCATAATGGTTAAGGTCTTCACCACTCATATACAAGGTTCGATCTTGACACCCGGACAATCCATAAATGGAGCTTACCTATTCTCCTTGTGACTGTGGGGTTCCTCCCACCTTCAAAAAAAACATGCTGAGTGTTTTCACCTGAAACTCACCCAAGAATGGAACTGTGTGTAGCAACATAACTCTAGATGGTATCCTATAGGAGGAGGAGTTATACAGACCAATCACTTTGGGCATTAACTGTCATGTGTGGTATCCTCTACTAGTCACAGACTGTGTGCCATGTCTGGGCTAGCAGCTCAGTGGTGTAACAATTGGCTCTAGGTGATTCAGTCTTATTGATTAATGTCACCAAAAATGATAATGGCTATTTGCCAGTGAAAAATGGGTTGAGGATCTGACCTACTCTGACCTATGCCAGGGACCCATGCTAATGGTGGGAGGGATGGATGTGTCCCTATTGGCCAGTGTGTGCCTGCCAAAAAGCCCAACAGCCCTGGGTCAATAAACTACTGTCTGGCTGATGTCCAGTTGCCTGGCTTGGTTACCTGAGATAGCTCTGTTGAGTAAAAGCTGAACATAGAACTAATCAACCTGCCCAACATGAACTAAGGATTGCTACACTCAAGGTAGGTTCATTGACAGGGTGCAGCTTGGAAGTGGATGACATGATGGCAAGAAGGAGGCTGGGTATCCTATACATCTAGGAGACAAGATGGAAGGAAAGTGCAGCAAAAAAACTTGGCTTAGGGTGCAGAGTCTACTACACAGGAGGAGGACAGACTAAAAATGGTGCAGGAATTGTGGTGAGGGAAAGGCTTCAGAAGCCAGTGAAGGATGCCATCAGAATTAGTGATATACTCATGAAAATTAGACTTCAGTGTAAGGATAGAACAGTATTCATAATCTCAGCCTATGTCCCACAGTAGTGTTGTGATAGTGAGGAAAAGAGTGTATTCAGACAGCATCTGCAGGACCTACTAGATAAATCAGGATAACAATGAAATGGTGCTGATAATGGGTGACCTAAATGCACATATTGGGACAGACAGAACAGGGCAGGACCACTGCATGGGACCACTTGGGTGAAGCAATAGGAGTAAAGGGGAGGCCATTCTAGACTTCACAAGATCACATACAACAGTGGCCAACACGCAAATTGGTTAGACTTCCTCCTGGTAACGAAAGGACACTGGGATAGAATCCATGATTGCAAAGTCATTCCCAGTAAAACAGTCAGTCTATGGCATAAATCACTGATTTCCACAATCAGCCACAGTATTGGTCAGAGAAGACTCTAAAGTGAACAGAGACCAGGCTGAAGACCTAAAAATTGACTGGAGAGAAAGCACAAGAGTACAAGGAAATACTTAGGATTCTAGTACCTTATGAAGAAGAGGAAATATGTAGAGATGAAGAAGAAAAAGAAGAAGAAGAATGGCAGTGCCTCAAAACAGCATACATAAAGACTATGGAACAGATATGTGGCCGATCCAGGTATGGAAATAAGGTGCATACAGAAAGCTGGTGGTGGAATGCAGAAGTCCAAGAAGCCATTAAAAGAAAGAAGGAATGCAGGAAAAAGGGGTAGATAGACAGGAAAGAGCAGGCTAAGAAGGAATACTTGTTGGCTAACAAAGAGGATAGGGGGAAGAGTTGCAATAGCAAAAAGCAAAGCATCAGAAGCATTCAACCAGTTTCTGGAAAGTGACTCAGTAGATAGCACAAAGGACCTATATCAGGTTGAAAGGAAAAGACAGAAAGATAAAGAAGATAGTCAGACAGCCTTCATAAGGGATGCCAGCAATAGCTTGTTCACCAGTCCAAAGGACATCAAAGGCAGATGGAAGGAGTACTTCTAGCAGCTTCTGAATGAAGAAGACCCCACAGAAGCTGTACTGCCTCAGGCACAGCCTACAAAGAAAGATGAAGAGGAGCCCACCATAGAAGAAGTAGGAATAACACTAAGGAAAATGAAATCCAGGAAAGCAGCAGGTCAGATGAGGTCACAGCAGATGTGATCAGTTTCTTGGGTGAGACAGAGAGATGGATAAAAATGGCTCCTGAGGGTACTCATAGCATTATGAAGGGCAAAGCATATCACAGATGATTGGAGAATATGAGTTCTAGTGCCAGTGTTCAGGAACAAAGGGGACATCCACAACTGTGGCCAATACAGAGGTATCAAACTCCTGTCACATTGCATGAAATTTCTGGACAGGGTGACTGATAAAAGAATATGCAGAGTAGTAGAAAGTAAGATGGGAGATAAGAAGTTTGGATTCAGATCAGAATGCAGCAAAACCGACATGATGTTTGCAGTGAGACAGATAGTTGAGAAGAATCTACAGATGAGGAAAGATTCCAACTGACATTCCTAGACTTGGAGAAAGCATATGAAAAGGTTTCAAGAAACCTGATTTGGGCAGTTCTGTTGTGTTTCAAAGTTCTAAAAACATTATTAGAATTAGTGCAGACTACCTACAAGGACCCAATGACTCAAGTACGAACAGTGCCTGGACTCAAAGTCATACATCACCCCCACACCCCCCCTACTTAAATATACCAACTCTGAGATTGCGCTACAGTGGGGAAAGGGGAAATCTCCCATTTCACGCTGTATGTGGAAGCGCAAAATGGGAGATTTCCCATTTCCTGTCAACATCACAAAAAAAATGAAAATACTACTTACACACAGAGCGCACAAGGATCCTTGCCTCTGTGTGCAAGTAATGTTTTAAGGTAAGTAAAGTGTTATTTTTTAACACTTTACATTCGATTACTGAAGCTTCGAGCATATGGTCTCGACCATATGCAATTCGAACTTTCAGTAATTCGATATGTAAAGTGCTCCCATATATATATATATATATATATATATATATATATATATATATATATATATATCTATAAAACTGAAACCAGCACAACAAATAATGTAAAAAGTGAAAAAAACACACACAGTGTTAGGAAATCATTGTAGTTTTAGATTTAGAAGAGGCAGAAATCTAGGTGAACATCTGTTAAGTTTCAAAACGAGAAAGGATGGGAATGAGAATCAACCGAACATCATGGCAGTGCGGAGCACCTATTGTGGACATTGCGTTTATTGGAAACACATATCCAAGACTAAATCAGTTACTTCTGTTAATACATCAAAAGTGTATGACATTCGTCATTTGATAACATGTACAACAGAATGTGTGGTTTATATGGCAGTATGCCAGTGTGGCTCTTTTTATACAGGGCAAACATCTTTAAGTTTCAAACAGTGTATTGCTCTGCACACGAGTGACATAAATTGTCACCGTCAAAGAAGTGCATTATATAAACACATGTTGGTAAACCCAACAGCACATTTTGTATTTTTGGGGGTAGATAAAGTGATATGTGACAACCTTTCTATGATGCATAAACAAAAAATTTTGGTGAAAAAAGAAAGACAATGGATGGTAAACGTGGGGGCTCTGTTTAAACCAGGATTGAATGACCATTGGTAAATGTATGCCATGTTTTGATAACTATATTAGAAAGTATGAAACATATTAGGTCTGTTAAAACTAAGGTATATAATCATTGTAGAATATGTATCTTAACAATGTAAATAATGCTGTTCAATTATTTTCTTCCATGTGGGGGTGTAGTTCTATTTACTGTTGCTTTAAATGATTATGTATAAAAGGAGGGGGAGGGCACTCCCTAATACATGCAATAATGATGCTAAGGCGAAACCTGGTTTGTTGGTGAGGTGACTTGATCTGTTAGCTCATAGGTTCATAGGTTCATAGGTTGGTACTAAGCTATCAGCCCTAGGGCATATACAAGTCTAGCCATAACAATTCCCTGGCTATTTCTTCCCACACTATTTACTTCCCTGGACCCCTGTCTAGCAGGCAGACTGATGTGACCCCTGGGGTGAATTTTCTTTCTCCCATCCAATCGTCAAGGTTCCTTTTGAAGAGGGCCAAAGTGGCACTCTGCTTGACATGTATGGGCAATCTATTCCAGAGTCTGGGGAGTCGCTGGGTCAGGAACCTATCCTTCCAGCGTGTTTTGTTTATTGTGATGACAAGGTTTAGATCCCTAGAGTGTGTGGCTTTGAGGGATTGGGATTTCTTTAAGTGTAGCATGTCTAACAGCTCTGGGTTTGACATGGCCTTATATGTTAAGCGGAGATCGCCTCTGAGTAAACGATATGCGACAGAGTATAGCTGGAGTTTTTTAAGGTGGTCAGTGTAGGTCATCTGCTTTAGGCCTGTAATTCTTTTAGTGAGGTATTTCTGTGGCCTTTCCAGTTATTGCAGATATCTTGAGAGGTACATACCAAACGGGGCGTTGTATATTATAATGGGTCTAATGAGGGATGAGTACAGTGGGACAATGACCTCCTTTTTTCTGGATGAAAAGCCCTTAGTGATGAGGTGTGCCACATAGAAGGATTTCCTGACTGTTGTGGCAATGTGGTTATCGAAGGTGAGACCACTGTCCACCTGTGTCCCTAAGTCTCTTATCACACTTTCGGTGTTTAGTGTACTGCCACCTATATGGTAATTCATGGGTACATGTTTTTTCCCAAAGGGGATAACTATACATTTCTTGGCATTGAGCTTGAGCCCATGGCTCTGGCACCAAGCATCTGTTTCTGTAAGGCCCTTTTGTAGAGTATCCACATCATTTGGGGATTCAATAATGGCTCCCAGTTTGCAGTCATCTGCGAACTTTGTTAGCCAGAGTCCCTTAGTGTTGGCCTGTACTTCAGAGGAGTAGATGCCAAACAAGAGCATTCCCAGGACTGAACCCTGATGTACTCCACTTGTCACTTGTCTAGAGATGGATTTGGAGTCGGCTACTTTTACAGTGTGGGTTCTATTAGTAAGCCATTTAGCAAACCATTGGGTGACGTAGGGATTAATGCCCAACTTAGTAAGTTTATCTATGATTCCAGAGTGGGGGATGGTGTCAAAGGCCTTGGCAAGGTCTAGATAGGCTGTGTGGACCACCTTACTCTTGTCCATGGCTCTGGAGACTGATTCAAAGAAGTCAATCAGGTTCAGGAGACAAGATCGGCCCTTCACAAACCCAAACTGGGTGGGGTCCAGTGTTTGAAGGTTGCCAATGTCTTTGTTTATAAGTTCCATGATAATGCGCTCCATGGCCTTGCAGATAAGGCTCATCAGACTGATGGGACGGTAGTTTCCAGGATCCGAGGTGGATCCCCCCTTGTGGAGTGGGATAACTGTAGCTGTGCGCCACTCAATGGGCATGAAACCTGAGGTGAGGATATGATTAAACATGACACTTATGTGAGGTGCCAGTTCATATTGTAGTTCATGTAGTACACAGCCCGGGATGTCATCTGGTCCCATGGATGCTGTATTCTTAGCTTTGGAGAGTGCGTTTTTTACCTGTGTGGCCATTATTACCAGAATTTGGCAATCTTCCGGTATTGAGATAGGCCATTTAGGGGGTGAGAGGGGGTGAAGTTGGCACTGAATCGATCTGCCAGGATATTGGCAATATCCTTGGGATCAGTATATTTAATGCCATTCTGTTTTAGCTCAGAGCAGATCTGAGCATTGCTATTTAGATTCTTGACATAGTTATAGAATGCCTTGTGGTTGTCTTTGGAATCTTTGGCAATTTTATTTTCGTAACTAGCTTTAGAAGATTTTATGAGGGACCTCAGTTTCTTACTGAGGCTGGTAAGGAAGTTTTTTGCATCCTGGGATTTTCTGCTTTTCTGCAACAGTTTCTTTCTTTTGTTGTAAAGTTTGTTTATGGCAGGGGACCACCAGATTGGCTTCCTTTTTTTGGATGAGAACATCTTGGTTCTATTTGACATGGCACAATTCAAGCATGAGTCGATGTGCTCGTACAGTGCCTTAGTGTAGGATTCAGCAGTTGAACTTTCAGTTCCCGCCTACATGGGTCTCATGAAGTTTGTCACTTCTGAATTGAATAGCATGAAGCTGGCTTTGGAGAAGTTTTTTTATGGAGGTTTCCTTACTGGGGGGTGGGGGTGGGATGTGGATGTTAAGGGTGATTAGCTTATGGTCTGATCTGACTAATGAGGGGGTGACCATAGGTGTGAAACATCGATTTCCCATGTTGGTAATGACCAGGTCTAGGATATTGGAGCCCCTGGTGGGACTATGGATTAGTTGATCCAGGGCGTTGGAATTTATGAATTCCAAGAACTGTTGGGCAAAGGTGTTGGTACATGAGAAGTTTTCCCAGTTAATGGCAGGGTAGTTAAAATCACCCAGTATTAGGGTTTTGGTTCTATCTTAATATTTTCTAGTATGTTTAGAAAGGTGTAGTGAGAATCTTTGGGTATGGTGGGGGATCTGCAGCAAGCTACAATTTGTTTTGCAGTCTTACCTAGTGTTAGTTGCACCTGGAGAATTTCAGACGCATTGTGTTGGGCAACTAGCCTGGTGGTGTGAATATCCTTGGTGAATATTGACACTCCTCCACCTTTAGTGTTTCGGTCCTGGTTTGGTGGCTGAAAAGTGTGGTAAGAATTGTAGCCTGGCATTGCAGGGGTGCTCTCTGGAGCCTTGAACCAGGTCTCAGTTACTGCACAGATATCGATGTTCTCCATTTTAGGAGTGCCTCAAGAGAGTGCATTTTGAGGTTTAGACTTCTAGCATTGAGAAGCATTACCTTCAGATTTTGCATGCTTGTACCTGTTATGGTGGTGGTTTTGTCTTTTAAACTTTGCCTGAAAAAGGCACTATAGGGGTGGCAAGAGCCTTAGCCAGTAAACTGGATCCCAGGGGCGACAGGTGCAGACCATCTCTGGCAAAGCATCGTGATCTGTCGATCATGTTGTTCCAGGCAGACAGATACTGGATCCCCTTTGAATGACACCAGAAGCTTAGCCAATTTTTGAAGTCAATCATTTTGTCCTTATATTGTGGTATCATTCTGGGCGAAGGCAGGATGCTACTCAGGGCTAGAGTCATACCTGCCTGGGCCACATGATCTGAGAGCTCTTCCATGTCACTTTTCATGTAGTCCAGGGAGGTATGTGTCAAGTCACTCACTCCAACATGGATAATGACAGAGTCATATTTGTACTTGTTGTGGAGTGACTTGAGTGCATGCGTTATGTGGTGGATCCTGGTACTTGACAGGCAGCTGACTGTAATTTTCTCCTTGTTCAACCTGGTGAGTGGGACATCAGTGTGCCGGTCTATAGAGTCACCTATGACTAAAGTGTTAGGTACATTGTCTTGCCTTAGAGGCTGTTGCTGGTTGGCACAGTGGTGTTGTGAACTATGTGACACTTTAGTTGTGATTGGTGTTTGTTTGCGTTTTAGCTTCAGAGGTCCTTGTTGCTTGGGCAGGTTACAGTTAAGGGCCTCTGCATATGTGGATTTAGTGTTGCTATATGTGGGTGTTGGTGGTGTGGGTTTAGAAGGGCTATGTGTTGCTTGAGGTGTAGTGTGGGTGTTAACCTTCTCCTCTTGACTGTCTAGCACAATCTTGGGTGGAGAGAGCTTTGCTTCCATTTTGGCTATGTAAGTGCATCTCTCACAGGTTATAGTGTTGGGTGGTAGGAGGAGAGGGTTGGCTGTGTACATGAGGCAATTGCTGCATTGTCCCAGTATGCCCAGATTCACCAGGTGGACAGGATAAATCACCAGAAGCTGACCCTTGGACATGCCTGGTTTGGTGCTTTTTTTTTTTTTTGTAAAGTACAGGAGCTGTTTTCCCTTACCTTAGCAAGGTACTTTGAAATTATAGGCTGTTTAGTGCCTATGATTAATTTCTCTACTATTTCTACTATTTTTAAAACAGCAAGATGGATTGAAAGGGGTGGTCACTTTTGTATTCTGGTACTATGGAATACAGTAGGATGGCCAGTAAATTTAAATAGTTGGCTAAGCATCTATTCCTGGACCTTTGTGTGTGTTTTTTTCACTTTTTACATTATTTGTTGTGCTGGTTTCGATTGTGTAGTTACATTTGAAAGCTAACCGAGCACTCTTTCACTGAGCACTGGTTTTGGTAGTTTTGGACTATATATATATATATATATATATATATATATATATATATATATAATATATAAATATATATATATATATATATAAATATGTATCTGTAAAGATGGGTCTTCAAAGGTCTTGAAGCCACTTATGGTCAGGGACCCTCGGAGCCAGGCAGGTAGAATATGCCTAAGGTGTGGGCTCTGAAAAGTGAAGGCAATAATTCCTGAGTTTTAAAGCCATATCTCTAGAATAGCTAGCAGCCCCTCTGATGTATCATACCTAAGTCACCCACAAGTAAGATGGACCCAAGTCAAGCGGTGCTAAAATAAAAATGACTAGAACTTCATAGGTGATCCTCTGATGAACAGGCAACCAGTGTAACTCATTCTGGGCCAGAGTAATATATTGGTATCTAGATGCCCCAGTTAGTAACTGGTCTTCAGAAATTTGATCAAGTTGCATTTAGTCCTGTTTACAGCCTAGGAGCCCCACATAGTCCATCCTGGAAGAGATCAAGGCATGAACCACCAGAAGAAAGTCTGCAGGTAGGATAAGGTGCTTAACTAAGGTGACGTTCCTGAGTTGGAAACAAGTAAAGCTAAAAATCCTGTGGTTACCTGTAAGGGCCATGGGAGCCAGTTATATCTCAGATTAGAAGTAATACATGGAACCCTTTTCTTTTGTGCAGTTCTAGATAATGCTCTGCACACTAACAAAAAAAATTATGATTGGATCTCTGATCATAAGCTTTTATTATGTGTTCTCAACATAGATGCCAAGAGTCACCTCTCAAGCTTTGCTTTTGAGATGAATGTCTTAGCATTCATTTCTGAAACACATAATACGCTGTTTATGACCCAAAACCTGATCAGAATCCTCTGTGTAATGTCTTCTCTTTACAAACAGAAACTATTAATCCCAAAGTTTCTACCACCTGTGAATATCTAAGCTGTTCAGTTGCTTCTGTCTAGTCATGTCTTTATGTCTAAACCAAGGCTACAAATGTATTCCATCAATACCTCTGGAAATTCTTTACAAGTCTTTGTGCAAATCAATATTATGATTATACACTTGTAATTTACTGAATGACTATGAACAAGGGCTTTAAACATATAAACATATAACTTTGCTGATTAAAATAGCCAGACCCTATTTTAAAATCTTGCTATGATTGTATATGCTGCCACTCTTGGCTAACTGTAGTTAAATTATCTGTCACACAACTTGTCTGGGTAGATCTACAGTGGAATTCCCCTAATAGTCTAATAGCTACTTTTACTAGCAGCTCAGATATTTCCTTTATGTAGTACACTGTAGCCTGTTTCTTTTAAGTCTGTTGTCACGTTGTAGCATGTACCTAGTTAAATCAAGTGTGTACCTCACTACAGGACACTGCTTTCAATAGACTAAAGAACAACAATGGTATTCTATTATTAAATGCTCAACTTCTCTGTCTTTATCTCCCTATTTACTTCCCTGCTATGAATAAACAACAATACAGCATTTAAAATATTTAAAATTAACTGTTTTTCTCCACTAGAACAGTACCTTACTGTACTGTGTTGGTTTCACTTTGAAAAAAACTTTTGTCCCGGCCTGGAAAAGTCTCCAGTTCACTGATGTCATCAAGGCCACTGGACACAGGTAGTTTTCTGGCCATTTCCCTCCCCAAACTGACATCACCATTAACAGTCCTAAAAACCCACCCATGCTGTAATGTTACAGCTCCCTGGTCCTTCCCCTACCCATATAAAAAGTAAAGGCTAGAACAAGGAAACAGTACATGAGTCAAGTCTCCTGCTGTGAGCTGTCAATCACAGTAGGTAACAGCTCAAATTATCCTTGGTACTAGGAAGTTAGGTGTGAAGGGGGATGGGAGACGAGTCAAAGTCATACAAATTCAGGCTTCACAAAAGACTGCAGTTTAGCCATTCTAAAAAGAAGCAGCAGTAAAAAGCACTTTGAAAGTCTGTTCTGTGACATTTGCACTGTTTGTGTTTTAAGTAGTCATTAAACGGCATCCAATGTTACTTAAATCTGACTGAAAGACAGCAGTGTATGCATGTAAAATCAGTGCAGTGACACGAGCTTTAGGAAGAAAGAGGCCTGCGTGATGTAATTTTTTACAGACAAGCACTGAATTACGAGATACCTAGAGGCAGACTAAACAATCAGAATTACTTCAAGATGGCAGACCCTATTTGGTCAGACTCAGAAATTACATATAAAAATATCTAAAAACCTGTAAATAGTCCCAGGGTGGTGTTAAAATGTAGGAAACACTAAACCACGATGAAATATACATGTTTTTTGCGTCTGTGGGTGTGGTTCTCCTTTAATACAAGTAACATGGGAAAGAAGTAAAACAGAACTCTGTCTACTTTGCATATTCATGGAGTTTACTCCCTCTCTAATGATTTATAATTTCTTCCATAAACAGTAACTAAGGAAGTGTGCCTTTTGAGGTGTCTGCAGCTAGACAATGCAGTGCACTTCCTGGAAATCTGTGGATACAACAACAAAGACAAACTTAAAATAAATAAAAGCAGTTTAGTATAATTTTTATATCAGCAAGCATACACATTTGTAAGCTGCTGTTCACTTGTTCACTTTTGCTGACTTTTTAATAATTCTACCAACAAACAATGCCTTCTGAGTCTAGGACAAGAGGACTGCCTACAGCTAGGGAATACAGGACCTTCCCAGAAAGTCTACAGACAAAGCAGCCAAGAAAAGAGAAAAATAAAAGAAGTTTGTCTTAAACAACCAAATAACATATTTGTTATGTTATAGTCATTATCATATATTTGTCCTGCTGGGAAAAATGACTAATGTTATAACATGTCTGTATCCATCATGGGTACCCCTTGTAATTCAAAATAAGAGCATATTCGTATCTTAACTTCTGGAACAAACCCCCTGATAATCTACGATGCATTACACACACTAACCACTTTAAGAAAGACCTGAAGAATTTTCTACTAAACTCTTGGCTATGCCTCTGTGTCAAAGCCCAACCTAGCACTGTTTCTATTACCATCTATCTCCCTCATCTCTGTCTTTGGACAGTAAGTCTGCTGGCTCTGCTCCATTTAGCTAATTAACTAAAGTGTTCAAATGGAATTTACAATGCTTTTCCTCATTATATTTAACTACTTTTTTAAGTTTCTTTTCTTTAGTTATTTAAGTTTATTTTCTTTAGTTATGTATACACATTGTAAAATTGTCTTTGTTCTTTGCAAAATCCAATGCTGTCAAAATTGTATGTATATACATTGTAAAATTGTCGTTGTTCTTTGAATAATCTATTATACTGTCAAAATTGTAATTGTAATTTGTCTTCCTTGGAGCTTTTGTCCTCAGGTCTCCACTAAAATGGGCTCATGCTCAGCTGGACTAATCCAGTTAACAAATGTGAAATAAATAAATAAATAAATGTTTTTCCTTATAGATGTTGATTGAATTTCTTTACTGTCTGGACCATGCAAAAGGCTTCTCTGCCTGTATGGCAATATTTCCTTTTAGATGTAGACAGTAATCATCATCATCATCATCCCCTTTTTCCCATTTACATGGGGTCGGGGTATCGTATTAACTGTCGCCAACTCTCTCGATTCAGTGCCACTCTTCTGCCTTCTTCAACACTCATGCCTGACTGTTGCAGATCTTCTTTCACACAATCCATCCACCTCTTTGCTGGACACTCTCGCTTCCTCTTACCTTCTTCCTGTCTGTCCGAAATCTCCCTCACCAGATTGTCTTCTGCTTTTCTATACATGTGCCCATACCATCGTAATCTGTTTTCTTTGATCTTTTCTGCAATTGGAGCTACTTTGGCTTTTGCTCTTATGTCCTCATTTCTTCGCCTGTCCCGCAGTGTGCATCCTACCACCTTTCTCAGGCACTTCATTTCCATCACCTCTAGCTTCTTCAACTGTTTTGCCTTTACTGCCCAGGTTTCTGTACCATACAGTAGTACTGGTCACACCACTGTCTTGTACACCTTACTTTTCAGCTTCTTTGGCATTCTTCTGTCATATACTACACCTGATACTCTATGCCAGTTGGCTGCAGCCCCTCTGATTCTAGCTTTGACCTCTTCATTCAGACTACCCTTCTCCTCAACCACCCCTCCCAGATACTTGAATCTGTTTACCTGTTCCACTATCTTCCCATCTATCTCTATTCTCAGCTTCTTCTGATTTCCCCAATCTGCTGCCATTACCACTGTCTTATCTGTGCTTGGTTTCATCTCATGTGCCTTCAGATTTGCATTCCATTCTCCTATCCTTTGCTGAAGTTCTAGATCAGAGTCTGCCTGTACTTCCACATCGTCTGCATACAGCAGCTTTATTGCTCTGACCCCTCCAACCTGTTTGCTGATGTAGTCCATTACCAGTATGAACAGCAGTGGGCTCAGAGCTGAACCCTGGTGTACACTCACTCCCACTGGGAACCCCTCAGTGAGGCCAAACACTGTTCGTACTTGAGTCACTGGGTCCTTGTACATAGCCTGTACTAATTCTACCAATGTTTCTGGGACTTCAAACCACCACAGTACTGCCCAGATCAGCTTTCTTGGGACCTTGTCATATGCTTTCTCCAAGTCTAGGAAAGCCCAGTTTGACTCTCTCCTCTTCTCTAGTTTCTTCTCAAGTATCTGTCTCAATGCAAACATCGGGTCAATTGTGCTGCATCCTGATCTGAATCCGAACTGTTCATCTCCCATCTTACATTCTACTATTCTGCGTATCCGTTTATCAATCACCCTCTCCAGAACTTTCATGCAATGTGGCAGATGTAGACAGTAAATTCCACACAAATTCAGTGAGTCTCTTGGAGTTGTAATAAAACTGCTCCAGTTCAGTAAGGTGAACATTGTATATATTCTAATGAGCAAAGGTGGATCAAAGAGAGTAAGCCATTCATTCCTCCAATGTAATCATTTTCCTCACTTCCTTGAAGCTATAGTTGTAGTTCTCTGTCTTTTACTATACAGACACATTCTGCTGCAGATCTTCAGTAAAACGTTTGATGGTATTTTACTAATCCTAAGCGTGACCTCATGCATAGCCTAACCTGAGGCTTACCAGCCTTTAGGTTAGTCTGCATCCTGTCTAATGTCTTGTATAGTCTATGCTTTTAAAGTTATATGCCCACAGAATAAAATTTTGCCGTTGAAAAATATATTTATGTATCCTTTGTTGACCAGGTTAGTCCTGCAAAACACGTGGCCTACTTACAGAGGACACACTCACACTAGCACACCTTTACACCTGTACTGCAAGATGCTGCTGTGGCTATTTGGCACAGGTCTACTTTTATTTCAGTACAGTATTACGTATCTTAGATCATGCCTTCTTAAAACTACGACAATATTATCATTTGCCATTGGTGCACTCTGACTTGCCTAGACTGAAACAAATTCAGAGGTAATTTTTGCAATTAATGAATGTTCAAAGACTCTAGAACACTGCTCTGATGACAAGGATAGGAACTTTAGCCTCCTGAACTTAACAGGCCAAAAAGACTTTTGTCTTGGACTTCTTTAAATATGGGAGTACAGATTGTGTCTTATACAATGTGCTATCAGATCCCTATATGTGAACCTGAAAAGTTCTCTCTTTTACTTTAAGTGAGGGCTCTTAGGAACCCCCCCCCCCCCAGACTAGTTCACCATACTAAATTGTTAATGCATTCATTTCAGAATGGTTACAGATCTTAGCTGTGGCCTTGTTAAAGGATTATTAGATAACCTTGACTAGAGATTCCAGAACCTCTCAAGCCCTTTTTTGAAACCAGTTCTTAAAAACTCAGCATTTTTAATAGAATGTCAGATATGGATAGAACCATCTATTTGGCTTAGAGAACTAAAGCTCTGATTATGACACGGATGAATGAGAATCATTTTGTTGCTAGGTCACTGGAAGAGCCAGTGAGGGGAGATGGGCATGAGCGGCCATTGTTGGTTTAGCCATCTCAGGTGGAAGATAATGACTGACCTACTGCTGCTGTGACCACCTTGCTGAAGTATGGGAACAGTGTGACAGTAAGGAAGGCCACAATATGTGCATATATGCACCAAAACATTGCACATCCCTTTATTCAGAGATTGGCACATGAGCAGCAGTTTTTATCTGTCATATGAAGGTATTGTTTGTGCCCCATCTCCTCAGCATGCATAGCAAATCCATGATGGGATATATATTATTATTTTTTTATTGCATTTTGCCTCCCCACCTCTGTTATATCCATTTATTCTTTATTAGGCTTCTCTTCTTCAAATGTCCACGTTGCAAAGCAATGGAATGCAATTCCAACACACATCAAGAGCGAATCAAAGCAAAATATTTCTTCGAACAGCTAAAGATTTATTTATCCACCAGATGAGTATGCACTTGTACCTGATACACCACCTAACTATACTTACCCCAACTCTAACTTACTACACAATAACCCTTAATCAAATAACCCCCCCACGTAACTGCTCTTCTTGTTTACTTGTCTGTTGACTAACCACAACTTCCTTTCAACAACCGCTCAAAGCTAACAAGCAACTTTCTTTTCTTACTACGCTGTTATATTCCTTCACCTGTTCTTGCCTACCACACCAGAAATCCTTAAACTCAGATGTCATCTCATTAGAACTACTATGCCTTCTAGACACAATAATGACTATTGAATATTTTGTTGAATTGTTGATCCTGTTTGTGTAAATGAAATGTACTGTACAGCAGTAACTATACTGCTATGTTTTACAAAAAAAAAAAAAAACAACTTTCTCTCTCCCAAAGTCAGTATTAACAATCTTCTGTATTATTCACCTGTAGTTGTACTTTAAAATATTTTAACTAAAACTGTAATAAACTACTTGTACTGTTCTGGAACTTTTCTCCATGGACTTCAGCTGCAAATAGGCTTCTGCTAGATGGACTATGCTGATTAATAAACAAACAACCAAATAAATGAATGAATGAATAAATGAGTGGCAATGCAGGCATTGACTTGGCTAAGAGCCAATGAGATGAAAACTTCATACCATTAGGTATGAAGATTGCTTCGCCTTAGCCATTCAACACAATCATCATTCCTTTTGTTCATCCACCCACCTAGAGACTTGCCAGACCAATGTCACAGACTATGCCAATCGGCAGTTCATGGGTCCACAACAAAGGTGTGATTTCGTTACTGTGCCCTTCCTGCAGACTCAAGTCCGAGTGAATGACTTACACCTTCTCCAGCTACAACTGATCCACCATCCTGTGCATGGATCCATAACAGAGCACTAATTAATACAGATAGGTAGGCATTTTTTAGTAATCCCTCACCCATCCCCAGTCACCTGACTTGAGTACACACATCACTGTATAAACTAGCTTGGCTGTCATCACCAGCATGGCATCATCAAGCTCATGTCTCTAGTCTTGGCTGTTGGCAGCGCAGTGCAAACCTGTTCCTGTATACTGATGATCAGATAATCCGATTACCTCTCCCTTCATGAGTGGACTATCAACATCTATCTTTTCCAGCATCCCAGCTGCAACTTAGACTCAGGTCATCAGGGCTGCAATCAGGGCTGTGTTTGTACCACAGAACTGGGTGAAAAGGGGTAAGACTTAATTTGAAAATCATCCCTATTAGTTATGTGATGATAAAATTAGCAAGGGTCAACATGTAATTCCCCATTCTTAAGAAAAGTTACAGTCCAAACCTTATTTTGGGCAGTTTCAGTCTTAGAGTAAGGTGAACCATTAGGTTACTTGGGGGAAAGCCCCTCTGGATGTTTGGAAAGGTAGTAAGTGTAGCATGGAACATTATTCATAGCTGCATGGACGATAGTTCCTCTGAACAGTAGTCGACACAGAAGTAAATGAATGGACTCAAAACCTGTAAAAGGGCTTGATATGAAGCAGGCATACACAGAAAAGAGCACATAAAACTGGTCACATATGGGCACCCTGCAAATATGTATTAGTGCAGATATAGTGATAGTATTAAAAACTCTGTGACTTAAACATTAGATCTTTCACAATGAGTTACCTTTTGCTAATGGCTTCCTGCCCTCTCCAGAGTGAAGTTGCCCACCATATTCACCATTTTATAGACTGATTTGCTTATGCTAGTCTCTTCTGTGAATGACCTTGGGAATTACTCTCTGGAAGGTTATCTGGTGATACATGTCACAAACCCAGTTTCATTTCTTTATCATCTTTATTGTTTGTATTTTGACCCCACTGACTCTTTCTGTATATATATATATATTTTTTTTTTCAATTTGACTGCATTAAATCACTTTCCAAAGACTATTCTTCATTTCCCATGTGGTGCTGCCCATGTGCCGATTTATTCCATCTGTGGCATCACCAACAAGCCTCAACATTTCAGAACTCAAGCTGTATGAAATCTCTAATGACACTACCAGACCTCAGTGGACCTTTCTCAGTTAAATTACCAGAAATGCTCACCTGTTCTCTGAAGCCAAAGCAGTGTCATCTTTCATCTTGTGCCACACAAAGGGCAACCCACTTCCTGAATAGTAGGATATTTGTCTGGTGTTCTGGGCAAGTTTCTCCTTGTCTGTGCAAATACCACTTTTGGTCTTATATGGAAGAAAAAACTGACAGGCCTGTTAGGCCAAACCAACTCAGCAAAACTAAATAAAGAAATAAACTGTTACTTATCCTAAATAGTTATGACATTCTGGATGTGACAGCAATATCCTTAGCATCTAAATGTACGCACCTCAGTACGTAGTCACTTGTGAGTGCAGGAAATATTATACATAAGTAGAAGAATATTTAATTTTTTTTTTCATGGAGGCTGAAAATGTTAGATGTTCTGAATAACATTGATGAACTCCAGGTTTCATGAAAAGTTATTCTTGAACACCCCCTTCACTACAGCTTGCACAAGAGTTGAGTCTAACAGTTCTTTCACTATACATCATAAAACATAAATTCAACAAGTCTGTACTAAAATAAAGAAGCTACTGTCCTGTTACCTGTTCCAGGTATGTACAATATTTGGCATGCTGTGCAGTAAGCTCTTGCTTAACTCCTTCCCTAATCAGCATCCTCTCGCTACTTGTTAAGCAATGGCAGTTTAAGGTCATTTCTGCCCGTGCCATAATCAATGGAAAGCAATAGCCCTGGATGCTGCATACTACATATGGTCTGTATAGGTAGTAGTACTATAGAACCATTGGCAAGAACCACATGGAGTCCTCTAGAACCACACCCTTACCTGTAGGCCACCTACCAGACAAACTTAAAACTCGTTCAGAAAAATGCATTTTTTATTTTATGATTTGCTTTTCATAATCACTGTAAACCAGACCATGCCAGTTTTCAGGAATGGCACAGAGTAGCCTAGAGATTAGTGGCCCATTCAATTTGGAAATTGGCTTAAACATTTAGGCTGGTAAAGCTCTTCTATGCTTTTGCTGATGCTGGGAAAATAGTTTGTTTCCAGACATGCCTCTCAACTGTCCATATTTTGGAAGAATGTCCAGATGTTTGCTTCATATTTTTGCTCCATTCCTCATAACATCTGTGAAATATGCAACATGATATCCAACCCTACCCACATCATAAAACAAGTTATAGCTTCTTCATTTGAGAGTCTTGGCTGGTCCCCTTCCAAATGCATCCTAAGATGTCTTCTGGTACTGGAAACAATGGCACCCAGAGAGGGATTTTTTGCAAAGAATGCATTCTGCTGTCTAGCACAAATGTATAACAAGGTGAACACACCTTCATGTAAGGAACAGATTGTGAACATGAGAAATAGGTACTAGCAATACTGTAACTTGACACTGTATCGCTGTAAACAGGTTGTCAAGAAAGTAAAATGAAATTGTACTTGCAGTAAATTGCAATCTGTTCGTACATTCACATTTTTTTAACTTGTTTCTAATAAAAGTCATTCTTGATCCTAAGGGAGATTGCAGACTCATAGTACTTTTCTACCAGATTAAATGAGTGATTGGTCAGTCTTTTCATTAAAAAGGATGAGTCTTTAAATAAAATGCTCTGGGACTTCAGTGCTTATGGATAACATGCCGAAAGGCAAATGCAGAATCTTGCAACATAGCATGGAATTTAATTTCTAACAGTTCGTGTTTTACAGTTTATTAAGCACAGAACAGCCCCAAGTGGTGTGCGCTGCCTCGTTTCTGATATGACTGTTTTTACTCCAACCATCTCCTTAAGCTTTACTGAAACCTTTGATGATTACAGAACTTGCTCAAAGACAGAACAATTGGTGCTAGCAGCACTGAACTTGCAGTATTCTTATTTTTAACCACTGCTGTAACTGTCAGAGCATACTGCCTCTCTTATCTCTCTTCAAGGGAATAAAATGTAATTTACAGATACAGAGTGTGCATGGTACATGCTTGAGTGTGTCTGGGTGTGCTTGTATATATACTGAATGCAGGTGAATGCTCATTTGTGTGAATCACATATGGTTGAATTTACTTTTAAATAATGTAGTTAAGTAGGAGTGTGCAGGAAAAGTAATGTTTGAATGAAAAAGTGGTGGTTGTGGAGATGTGAGGTAGAGCATTGATTCCTACCTGATCAATTTCTAAAGTGCTAATGTATTGGGATATTTGAATGATTTCAGGGCTTTGTTTTTTTTTTTTTTTTTTTTAGTTAGGTATCTCTAGGGCCTTTCCAATTCATCAGTTTGCTTAGCTTTATACATACCCAACAGGGCAATGTATTCATTATCTCCTAATTCAGTGAGTGGCATTGTATCACCTTAGAAAAAGCTAAATGGCTATCCATAAGACAAATACGTAGTCTACTGTTAGAAGTATAGTTTTTCTACATACTCTTAATTCATTTGTCACCATTTCTTTGATATGAGAAAACCAGCAAGAATAACAGGAAATATCATAAGGACAAAGTGAGATTTGACATAGTCATGGTGAGTAATAAATGTAAGGCTTCTCACCTGATGTGTAGTCCATATATGCTTGGCTTGTAGATTGTACAATGATATGTGATGATGGTGAGTGATAAAAGTAAGGCTTATCTGATGCATGGTCCATATACGCTTGGCTATCAAGTTGCACAATGATATGCAATGACACAGCATGGGCACAGTCACTGGTGCCTGCCAGACATGTGTAAGTTGTACTGATAAGTAGAATGCACACCCATATATTGTGTCACTGAATAGACATGGCCATGGCTGCCAAACTAGCTTGGTATAATTGTCTCATGAGATATCAAATGGTCAAAAGAGAAAATCAAAAGAGAGCAATCATTTTACAGTGAATCGAAAATGATTGAAAGCTGCACAGACAAAAAGTAATGTGTTTGCAGGTGAGCAAGCCCCCCAGTACCCCCCCCACATGTCCTTGCTAAATATATATATATATATATATATATATATATATATATATATATATATATACTAACTCTGAGATCACACTGTAGTGGAGTAAGAGCAAATTCCCTTATTTCCCTGCATCAAGATCTCATACAAAAAGCTGTTGGCAAAAAATCCATAGAGAAGAATGTTCATGCATGTGAGTTTGCTTTTTTTTTTTTTTTACATCACTAAAAAGCATTCGCTCATATGACTGTTCACTCTTCTGGATTACAATCCTTTGTGCATATGTTTAGGGTGGGTAGACTGTGGAATGATATACCAAGACACAGCATGGGTACATCCAAGGGCACTGGTCGAGGTATGTGTTGGTTGTTAGGCAAGCTATGCAGCTATATGATATGGTACTGCCTAGGCATTCCCATAAGCAATTAAGCAAGGTATGTGTAATATGGGCTGTGGGAAGGCTATGCACTTATATTTTATTATACTTCATACACAGAATTATAGATAACTTACTGGTCATGTGTAATAAAGGGTGGTGGACAGGCTGCACAGCTCTATGCTGTAGTGCTGCATAGGTACAGCCATGAGTATGTGGGCTCCAGAACTGCTATGTGTAAAGAGTTGGGATGAGAAAATTTCCCAATGATGTGCCAGTCGTAAAACATGATCACAATCATGGGCACCAGAGCAGGCATCTGTAATGTAGAAATTGGCCATGCTTGCATTCCACATTATGTAACACTGTATAGCACAGTCCTGAGTACTTCAGCGGCAGTGTGTACTGGACTGAAGGAGGTCAGGGTGTGTACTGATGCACCAAAGTGCAGCATGGACACATACTTAGCCATATCCTGAAGGATATGTGATGGTTTGTGTTACCTGTGCCTGAGTTTACAAAAAGCATTGCATATTACGTTCCAGGCAGGGTTTCCTAACAATCATACGTGCTGTGCTTAACATATTTTCTGATAATATAGAGGACAATGTGGGCACATAGTTGTGGCACACTGGCTTCTCCCATGCCAAGGGGAGGGTTGCAGGCACTTGGGAAGCACAAAAAGGAAGTAACATCTGTCTGGTGGAGACTGGGAAAACTATTCCAACTACTTCAAGGGGGGAGGCTAGTTGCTGCCAATGTCCCTTGTGGAAGTAAGAGGCAACTATCAAGGACAGCCCATTGCATGCTCACTCCCCCTTGGGCTACTTAACCAAGTGAGCCCAGGGAGTTAGGGATAAAGAAAATGAGCTCAAACCACCCCTAATGGCTGTCTGAACAATTACCCTGCCCTTATGGTGGTAAATAAATGGCTTGATTGGGTAGGAGAGGCTGACGATCTACAGACAGACATGGCAAAAAAGCACAAAAAATGTCTGCAGTCCATTTTAAACACAACAATCCCCAGCTGTAGTTCAGAAAAGCTTGAGGATTGACAATGTTCTACTGTTCATATGTTTTTGAATCTGCCTGTGTTTGATGAAGGAATGTACAACAACTGGGCATGTTAACTATATAGTGTGGACCATGGCTGTGAATTCTTGTCTATGTATATTTGTTATTGAATGTTTATAGATGCATAAAACTCATAGAACATATGGGTCTATATTAGAATACCGAAGTCTTAAAACTTCGAATGTTCTAATATCGACCCCTATTCAGTGAACGCTGAAAATAGCGAAGCTGCAGAACACCGAATTTTTTCCTAGGGAAAGAATTTGGTTGGCTGTTTCTGTTGCTTCACTATTTTCAGCACTGTGGTGGAAAGTTATGGGGTCGGGTTCAGGTAAGTGTGCGATTGTGTGGACGTGAGAGTTAAGGCACGGGTTAGGTGAGTTAGGGTTAGGGCGTGGGTCTGGTAAGTGTGTGACTGTGACAGAAGTTAGGATAGGGCGGGGTAAGCGAGTTAGGGTTAGGGCGCGGGTGAGGTGAGTGTGCAATAGTGACGGACCTAAGGGTTAGGGTTTGGGTTAAGGTAAGTGGATAGATAGATGTGTATGTACAGTTTAGTGTAAGGTTAGATGTAGGATTTTAAGTGTATGTGTGTGGATTGCTGTTTTTTTTGGTGTGCTTGTGTTGTGTGTATGTGTTTCGGAACAGCGAATTTTTTCCCAGGGAAAAAATTTGCTATTCTGCATGTTCGATATTTTAAGCATTTGCTAAATAAGGATTGATATTAGAACATTCAAATTTTTAAGACTTCGTGTTCTAATATCAACCCGAACATACAATGTGTTCATAGGTTCATAGGTGTATACTAGGCTATTGGACACTAGGGCCTTTATAAGCCTAACCATGTAACCCAACCCAATTGTGTCCGCTTGTAACATGTGAATCTTTATTGGTGGATGTTTATTAAGAAGGGTATGTTTGTTAGGGGAGTGCTAAAAAGTTTTGTAGGGGTATGTTAGTTAGGGAATGCTTACTGTTGGCTTTTGTCTATAAGAGACATGTGGGCCAGCTCAGGGATGAATTTATGGTTACCCATCCAGTGTTAGTTAAGGAATGCTTACAGTCAGCCTCTGTATTTAAGAGACATGGGGGCCAAAAAGGTGATGAAATTGCGATTTCCTATCCAATGGTCAAGGCTACATTTGAATAAAGTTAAGGATGAACTCTGCTTCACATAGATGGGGAGCCTGTTCCAGAGCATGGGGATCCTTTGAGTCACATATTTGTCTGACCAGCATGTTTTATTTATGTTGCAAAAAAAATTCATATTCCCTGGGTATTGTGTTTCTGGTGCTGCTCATTTTGTAGATGTGCAAAAGCTCCTTCAGGGCTGGATGTAAGGATGCTTTATATGCCAAATACAGATTACCTCTTAACAACCTGTAGGAGACTGAGTATAGAGACGGTGATTTAAGGCAGTCCTTATAGGACAGTGTGTTAATACCCTGGATTCTCTTGGTGAGGAACCTCTGCAGGCATTCCAGCTGTTGCATATGCCTAGTCAGGTAAATGCCAAAGGGAGCAATGTACTCACAGATGGGTCTGATAAGGGACCTTCTATTTGGCTAAATTTGGCAACTAGTCATCACAGTAGCTACCCTGCCATTAAGATATGAGACCCTTACTTAAAATTATTGCCATTCACAGCCTCTCTTCTCATTGAAGGCAAAGTATTCAATGGTATCTTCAGTCTTTCCATAAAAAGGATTCTTTCTCTTCCATTTAAATAAACATCATGCCATTTCAAAGTCATGCCTCCTATTTCATATTCAGTTATGTTTCTTGATTTCCATTTAACTCTTCTTCTTACAGACTTATTTTGTTCTCATTATACACTTTTAGGTTTTCGTTCTTGCAGTATGAACAAATCAAGCCTATTTAAATATTGCCCGTATGCACATTATCTGAAGCCCTGTACATTTTTGGTCAGCTACCTTTCTACCAGCTAAGCCAAATGAAGCTCCTTCATTACTTAAGGCCATTAAAATTCCATATATTAGTCCACAAAATACATTCTTATTTAGCAGTAGGATGACTTTATCCCTAGAACAAAAACTCATAGCTCTAAACCAAGGAACTTTGCTAACCTTTGCAACTAGCTTTAACAATGAACTGAATATTTAAGGTGTAATCCAAATAACTAATTTCCTTTACTTGAAACCTCCAAAATATCCTCCCCTCAAAAAAAAAACTTGAATAATTCCTGTATCATCTGCTTGATCCAAAATTCAAAACCCTAAGTTTTTCTTTATTGAACTATAGTGTTGATTTTTTACTCCACTTTTCCAACTTCTTTAGGTCCCTTTGAAGTCTGTTTTTTCTGTCTAGTACTACTGTACCGTCTGTTGAATCATCTCCAAGAAAGAGCACTAAACTCGCTAATTCATTAAGAACACAGAAATATATATACTCATAACAATGCAGGCCCTAACTCTGCTTCTTGAGGACCACCACTCAGCTCTTCCCTTTCATTTGGCACTTTGCCTGTCACATTCACTATTGTTGCATACAAAGTAAGGTCCTAGGGTATCAGCACAGAGCATTTTGTTGTGTTTGACATTTATTAATTCATATGTGATACTGCTTTGCAGCATTAGCTCAGGTAAAGTACAGTGTATTTTTCTAGAAATAGGATAGTGCCAATATGTGAAGAATCTGTGTCACCTCAGTATTACAATACACCACTCTCTGTTGGTAGTAGGTGTAATGCAGAAGTAAGTTATCCTTTAACTGCTGTGATAATCACATCTTAGCAGGATGGGAAAGTAACGTGATTAAAAGACCCTGCAGCTGTTCAACAGTAAAGCATTCCCAGCAGACATGTAATATAAGGTGTCTTGCACCAGCTGAGATACTAGTGTGTGTCACACCAAAGAGATATTGTAATTTTTGAGTAAATCCTATTTAATCAGACTGTGTCATATATATATATTGCCTTATAGTAATGGGACAGTAGCAATGTTTTGCAGCTATTGCACTGAAAATTATGAGAGGAATCAGGAAATTATTGCATTTCAATGTCTTGCATATTCATGCTGTATGCTACATATTAATGCTCAGCTGAGATACTAGTGTGTGTCACACCAAAGAGATATTGTAATTTTTGAGTAAATCCTATTTAATCAGACTGTGTCATAGATATATTGCCTTATAGTAATGGGACAGTAGCAATGTTTTGCAGCTATTGCACTGAAAATTATGAGAGGAATCAGGAAATTATGGCATTTCGATGTATTGCATATTCATGCTGTATGCTACATATTAAACAGCGTTGTGTATATTGACATTGTAGATCAGAATCCCTTGGAATTCTAACTTCAAAGATGTTGTAATGAAATAAGCAACTTTTCATTGCTGTGTAAGGACATACAAACCCCATTCCCCCATAAAAGACATTGCCCCTTTTAGCAATCTTAAAGTACATAATACACATTAAAGTCATTATATCCCATGGCAAAAAAACTGACTGCCTTTTTCACTTTTAGGATACTATTCCAATAATATGGCTAATAGCATTCTTATTAGTAAATATAACATGCTGTCTGAAATTTGAAGTCAGCACTGTACAGTGAAGCAACACATTAACTACAATTTATTTGTTTGTTAAGCAGGTTAAGTTGGCTGCTCTGAAGACTGTTTCAATCACAGCATGAGCCAGAGGGAAAGATAAAAGTGCAACATCTCATATTGCACAATACAATAGCAATACCAATCTAAATATTGGCACTAGCAGAAAAACTCAAAAGGTATATAGGAAATTTAAAGGAACCTGGGGTGTCAATAAACTTCATGCAGGATTCGCGCAAAGCCTACATGGAGTTTACGTGTTGGCACAGTGAGCAGCAGTGCTAATTACATATTCATGCTGTGAACCACATTTAAACATCAACAAGCACAGTTTTGCGGCTAGCAACAGTGTTGCCAGGAAACCATGTAAAGCAACATGGACAGCAGCAGACATGTAGACCTGTTTAACTACGGGCAAACTAGGTCCGAGCAATTGCACTGAATGCCACAATGATTATCAGGGTTAATAATATAACAATGTATATAGTCCAAACACATTACATGGCACTTTACACAGTGCAGAGTATTGTGGAATCCCATTTCAGACATACTGAATAAAAGTTGTGTAAATGATCTGTAATGGTACATGGACTGCCATTTAAAATAAGTAGAGGGAAGTGTGTGTATTGAACAGGGACACACAGATGAATTGTAGAAATGAACACAGGGAAAGAGGACAGGTGAAACATCTTAATGTACGGCAGATGAGGGCATGTAAATGAAGACAGTTGTAGAAGGAACACTAATCACATATTGACATGATACAGTACAGACTGCACAGTGAAAATGTGTATTATGTGACTGTCACTCAAGGTGACATAACAATGGAGAAGATGTCTTTGTGATATAAGCATCCTGACATGAACAATGGAGAGGACATCTATCAAGGATGTTATATACAATAAGGGTTAGGTGCAAAATGAGTTACCTGAATATGACTGTAATGCCAGCAGAGGTCTCCACCAAGTGGGACACATAGTTATAGGCTCATGGACAACAGTAAACAGAAGCATGCACAATCATGGACAATATCAGAATAATACCACCGGTAATCCCATGTGTCTGACATAACATATGCGATCGTGAGTGATCAGAGATGGTTCTGCATGAGCACACTTTTAGAACTATTATGACACATCAGCAATTAATGAGGGTGATCAATCACACCTTCCTGACACTGTAACATCTACTGGAGCTGTTAGGATTGACACTGCTATACCTGTATGTAACATTATGACCAATCCAGTTTAGCTGACAGGTGTGCATAACATATATATGGCACAATCCACACTGTCACAAATGTAACCCATGCCATCAATGTTGCCAAACAGCTTTGTATGTACTGCATGCATCACCAGAAAAGGTATCACACATGCATCTGGTATAACACCTTGATGGGGGCTCCACACCATCAGACAGTAATATTTATGCAAGAAAAAAATACCTAGGGGTGGCCAATAAGATGCGTGGGAGCTCACTGTGGCAAAGGTGGTACACTTGAGTCACACATCAGTGGAAGATATATAGGGAGGTACATGAAGAAGGGTGCATTATACTCAGTTATTGGTCTGATGAAGACTGTGAACTATGGAAGTATAATGGCCTTTGATGTGGATGTCCTGCACATACTCAGGAGTTGTGTTATATACAAGGGAGTAGTTACCACTGTGGGCACATGCTGATGGACATTCCACATATGGTCTACCTGAATACACAGGTCACATACCACTTGGTTTGCTGATAGGGCTGTGATATCTACATTATCACTGGGTTGTGCGTTGATTTTCATAATATACCTCTCTGGACTATATGAAGAGACAAATGACTGAACTCTCACATTATGTGTCCCAGGCGGTTATGATCCTAGCCCTAAGCAGCATTCTACCTTCACCCAGCATGATGCCACAATATAAAAAAAATGATGGGCTTCAGCAATTGGCTTAGCTTCTGGTGTCAATCCAGGGGGATCCAGTATCTCTCAGCCTGGGCTCACATGGTCGATGAGCCATGCTGCTTTGCCAGAGATGGTCTTGTCACTCATTTGTCTCTAATACAAATAATGAGAAGGCTTGAGGTTTTGTTCCAATGCTTTAATAAATACAAACACATCAGGATGGATAGTAGCATCATTATATACAAACGAACTAACAAACAGAGCTTACATACATAGATGTTCACATCTCAACAGCTAACTACAAAATGGCAGTTAGGCTCACATGTGCTCAATATTTATACTGTAGTGCAAGCCCTGGAACAAATTCTTAAAGTTTTATATATATATATATATATATATATATATATATATATATATATATATATATACATACACACACACACACACACACACACCACACACACACACACACACACACACACACACACACACACACACACACACACACACACACACACACATATTGATTTACATCCTCCCTCTTAAAAGATTGCTCTTTATTCAAAACAATGTTAGAGCTAGCATACATGCATTACAATGTACATTTGAAATAAAATACAATGTTCTTGTCCAAGTTGCTTCATATCTGCTACAGGGTTTAGAGATTCAACCATATCTTCTGACATAACGGTTTGGACTAAAATTAGCAACAGGGACAGTCTGCGGTGCACAACTCATATCAGGAACTTCTGGATTCATCATAGGAACAGGAATGTCCTCTGGAACTTCCTCTGGAATTGTAACACCAGACAACTCACTCTGAAATAAAGAGTCTCTCTCACAGGTTATTTGCTGTGGTATAGGCTCGAACACCAGTCTCACATGCTTCCAATTCCACCTAAAAGTTGCTCCTTCTGATTCTATAATGCATGCTTTCAGCTCTGGACCAATATTCTTCATGACACCAATCTGATCATAACCTTTGGACGTTTGCATCCTTACGACTTCTCCCTCTCATAATGGATCGAGCAGTTTACTGGTCTTATTGTAGTAGGACTTTTGGGATAGTCCTTTCCTCAACAGATTGTTTCTCACTGATCTGTTGTTCTTAACACATTGAACCAAGAATTGACTACTGATTGCTAATAAGGTTCTGGTTTGTCGCGACAGAAGTCTCTGAGCAGGTGAACCAAGATGTTTACCTCGAGCAACATTTCTGAGGTTCAAAAGATTCAAGAAAACATCAGTATTGTCTTGTTTAGACTTCTCAAGTAACTGTGCTGCACTTTGAACTGAGCATTCTGCGACTGGGGGTACACTGAACTACTTGTGACATGACTGAAGTCCCATTCTTCCGCAAATCTTTTGAACTGTTGGCTTGTATGTCAGGCATAGATCACCTCTGAGCAGACGGTATGCGACTGAATAGAGCTGGAGTTTCTTCAGTCGGGCATCGTATGACATATGTTTGCGCCCCTTTATCCTTTTGGTGAGGAACTTTTGGGGTCTTTCCAACTGCTGCAGGTGTCGGGTAAGGTACATTCGAATGGGGCGTTGTACTCAATCATTGGTCTGATAAGTGAAGAGTACAGGGGTACAATGACCTCTCCTGATCTGGATGTGAATCCCTTCATGATCAGGTGGGCAATGTAGAAGGTCTTCCTAACCACTTTGGCAATGTAGTGTCAAAAGAGAGGTTACTGTCAACTTGGGTCCCCAGGTCCCTGATAACTTCTTCGTGTTTAATGGATTACCACCTATGTGGTAATTAGGGGTTACCTTGTTTTTCCCAAAGGGTATGACTATACATTTTTGGCATTTAGCTTAAGGCCATGGCTCTGGCACCAGTTATCCATTTCTATGAGACCTCTCTGGAGGATGTCTGTGTCTGATGGAGTGTCAATTATGGTGCCCAGTTTGCAGTCATCTGCAAATTTTGTCAGCCACAATCCCCTATGTTTGCCTGCACTTCATAAAATAAATGCCGAACAAGTGGGGGCCCAGGACTGAGCCCTGTGGGACACCACTCGTGACCGGCTTAGAGTCTGACATGGCACCAGCAACTCTAACCCTATGTGTTCTGTCCTTGAGCCAGTTTGCAACCCATCTTGTGACATATGGGTTTACATCTAAGCTGGTGAGCTTTTCTATGATGCCCGAGTGGGGTATTGTGTCGAACGCTTTTGCTAGGTCAAGGTAGGCTGTGTGAACTGCCTTACCCTCATCAATGGCCTTAGTGACTGTTTCAAAAAAGTCGACCCAAAAGGAGAAATATCTATCCCACCAGAGTCTAGCCTCCCAAACATCTCAGATGCCCAGGTGAGAGCTGCTCTCTCTCTAAAGCAAAAAACACAGCATCAATGGGACCGGACTGTGTCCCCGGCTGTGTGCTACACGAACTCAATGAGGAACTAAACCCACACATAAGGCTGCTGTTTAATCTTAGCCTTACTACAGGATCGTGCCAAAGAATGGCGACGGCAACTGTGGTCCCACTCCACAAAGGCGGTGCTTCTACGGACCCTGGAAATTACCGCCCCATAAGCTTGACGAGCCTTGTCTGCAAAGCTATGGAGAGGATCATAATTGCAGGTTAATATAGGGGTGAATGATGTTTTTTCAGAGTTGGTGTTTTCTCTGGGTGATACAGTATCTGGTGAGCCGTTTTGAGTTGGTTGAAATGGAGTTGGCTGGAAAACTCTAACCACCCTAGTTGCTTCAAGTTAGTGCAGTGGTGCATTCTAAAGGTGGAATTTGTGGCAAATCTAGCTATGTGATTGTAACAAGAAGCAAGTTTGTTAAGGGTTGTCTTGTTTAGGTTTGTAAAAGGGGAGGCATAGAAAGAGTTGATAGTAGGTGTGTGCTGGCAATTGTAATTTTAGCGTGAGGAGTGAGAAAGTGTTTTACTTTATAGAGAGAGCCAAGCTTTTTATTGACGGTTTTGATGGTTAGATTGAAATGGGTGTCAAATTTAAAGGAAGTTATCAATGGTAACACCTAATAGCTTTGTGTGAGCTTCTGGTGATATAGTGATTCCATTGGAGGATGTAATAGAGAAGGTGGGGGGAAGAGTCTTGTTAGTGAGTGAGAAAGTAAGTAGTTTTGTTTTGTTGGGATTGAGAACTAGTTGACGACATGAGAACCATTTTTCTATTAGGTTGAAGGTGTCTTGGGTTGAAGCAGTGAGGTCTGCCAGGTTGGAGGCAGTGCTGATGATAGTGAATCATCTGCATATTGAATGCATGTGGCATGGGGGTGATTGTGGGCAGGTCATTAACAAAGATGGTGAAGAGAAGAGGGCCAAGAATAGATCCTTGGGGAACTCTAAGTGTAACAGGTAGGCATGTGGATAATTTGTCCTGCCATAGAACAGCCTGTTGCCTATTGGACAGGTAGGATTGGAACCATTTCAGCGTGGAATTGCTGAGTGATAGTTTTTTTAATGTATGGAGGAGTTGAATGTGGTTCACCATATCAAAGGCCTTGGAGAGGTCTAAGAAAAGAGCAGATGATAGTTTATTATTGTTTCTGAGGTTATTGATGGTATTAGAAAAGGATAGTAGGGCTGATGTGGTACTGTGATTTGGCCTGAAGCCATGTTGGGAGTTGGCTAGACTTTTATTTTTGGTGAGGTTTTCCATCAGTTGTTTGTGGACACACTTTTCCATAATTTTGGCCAGGGGTGAGAGTATAGCTATAGGTCTGTAGTTGGTTAGCTCTAGTGAGCTACCACCTTTATGGAGAGAAATAATGTGGGACATTTTCCATATGGAGGGATGAAGGCTTCTGACAAGGTACGGTTTATGATTATGGAGACGGGATAGGAAATGGCCTCAGCTTTTTGCAGAAACTCAGCTGGGAGAAGGTCAGCTGCTAGCTTAGTGGGTTTTAGGTTTTTAAGAAGAGATGTTATAGAGGATATGGGTACTGGATCGAAGGTAAATAGATGATCTGATGTAGTTGTAGTATTCTGCTGGCATGGGTAGTGGAGTGGGCTGGTTGTTTGTTTGAATTGTGTGGCCAGGGATTGTATAGTTTCTGTGAAGAAACTATTGAATGTGTTAGCAATGTTTACAGGGCACTGTTGTTTGCAAGTTGTTGGAGTGGGGGTGGTTGCCTGGCCTGGGTGCAGGAGCTTGTTTAAGCCTGCCCAGACTTATGGTGGATTATTAAGGTGTTTGTGTTGTAGGTGGAGGAAGAAGTTTTTTAGCATTTAAGATCATTCTTTTAGTTTCATTTCTAAGTTGCCGGAAGGTTTGGTGGGAGTGTGGATCTTTAGAGGTACGCCATGTGACCCACATCTTGTTTCTAGATAGGATTTTGGATTTTGTTTCCTTAGAGAGCCATGGTGCGGTTTTGGTTTTAGTTCTAATGGACCGTATTGGAGCATGGGAATCTAGAATCTTGAGGAAGGTGGTGTTGAAGTAGATAACTGCCTCTTCAAGAGGAAGATACTTGAGTATTGTCCAGTTGTGGGCTTTAAGTTCAGTTTGAAAAATGGAGGCATTGAATTTATTATTGTTCCTGATTTTTTTTATGGTTGTAAGAAGGGGGGTGATTTTCTTGAATTTGATAACATAGGTGAGTAAATGATCACTCATGACCTCTGGGTGAGTACCTGCTGAGTACTGGTCAGGATCTTTATTAGTAAGGATCCAGTCCAGGATGCTGTCTTTGTTTTGGGGTTTACCTAGTCTGGTAGGAGTGGATATGAGCTGAGAAAAGCCATGTAGATTTATGCTGCTAGATGGGGAGCTAGATGAGAAGGAATTCCAATCGATGTTGAAGTCACCTAACACAATGGATTCCTGGGGGTGAGTTTGAGTTAACCAGTGGAGAAAGTCCTCTAAGGTTTTGTTATTATTGTTGCCTGGGGGGATGTAAATACATGCTATATTTATGCTTTTATGTTTGTTTGGTTGAAGTTTTACAAGTCGAATTTCGGCATTGTTTGTTAGGAGGGGTTGTGGAGAGGCAAGGGAGATTCGTAACGTATTTTTGTAGAGTATGACTACACCACCACCTTTACGAGTTATTCGGTCTGCTCTTAGTATATCATACCCTGGTGGGATTATTTGTGTGTCTTTCGTACTTGGTTTAAGCCAGGTTTCTGTGAGACATAGTAGGTCTGGGGAACAAGTAGCTAAAACGGCATGTAGGTTGTGAATCTTATTGTTTACACTTCTGATGTTTAGATGACAGGTCAGAAGAGAGTTAACGGGTCTAGAGTTTAGATTGAGAAGTGGAGGGGAGGATAGGGTGGAATTAGAATTGAGTGGAGGGGAAGAGCCAGGGTTGGGGTGGATATCACCATCTGTGGCTTGTCTGTGATTCAGAGTGGTAATGAATTTGAGGGCTTTGAGTAGAAGTTTGTAGTAATGTTTATCATTTGGCCTAATATTGGTAGGTTTGATAATTACATAGCGTTCGAGTTCTAACAAGGAGGGTGAGTAGGGAGTTGAGTCATGGCCTCTGTTGTTAATTATGGGGGAGGGGTTGGTTTGGTAGCCTGGGTGGTGGAAGCCTATGTAAGACCAGGTTTCATATAGGGTAGCTAGTTAAGGGACTAGTAGGAGGGGAAAAAGAGTTAGTATGATAAGCTTCCTGGGTGGTGTCATATTCCGTTTGATCTTAGAGGGCGGTAGTGAGGTACAGGAAGTTAGTGGACAGTAGGGGGAGTGGTTTGAGGTTATAAAAGTACGAGTACTGGGGCTGGGTGGGAATAGGGGCAAGGCGGAGAGCAGAGCGAGCACGAGCGAAGCGAGTGCTCGCCGAGCGGGGTTTACACTAAGCCACTAGAGCCCAGGTTTCAAGATGTAACTCCTGAATAATTAACTTGCAGGTGAGTAATCTCGTCTAAACAAACATCAGGTTCAATTCCTATGCTTTGGGAGCTTGTTTTTAAAATTTTATAGCCATTTGCCTTAGTTTTAGAGTGTGTTCTGTAGTTTAAGTGGAGTATATGCAAATAAGCTTGGATTTTTTGTTTGGGTAAGCCTAGGGAGATTCGTGGTAGTGCTCAGGATGGATAGTAGCATCATTATATACAAACGAACTAACAAACAGAGCTTACATACATAGATGTTCACATCTCAACAGCTAACTACAAAATGGCAGTTAGGCTCACATGTGCTCAGTATTTATACTGTAGTGCAAGCCCTTGAACAGATTCTTAAAGTTATATATAAATATATATATATATATATATATATATATATATATATATATATATATATATACACACACACACACACACACACACACACACACACACACACACACACACACACACACACACACACACACATATTGTTTTACATCCTCCCTCTTAAAAGATTGCTCTTTATTCAAAACAATGTTAGAGCTAGCATGCATGCATTACAATGTACATTTGAAATAAAATACAATGTTCTTGTCCAAGTTGCTTCATATCTGCTACAGGGTTTAGAGATTCAACCATATCTTGTGACATAACAGTTTGGACTAAAATTAGCAACAGGGGCAGTCTGCGGTGCACAACTCATATCAGGAACTTCTGGATTCATCATAGGAACAGGAATGTCCTCTGGAACTTCCTCTGGAATTGTAACACCAGACAACTCATTCTGAAATAAAGAGTCTCTCTCACAGGTTATTTGCTGTGGTATAGGCTCGAACACCAGTCTCACATACTTCCAATTCCACCTAAAGGTTGCTCCTTCTGATTCTATAATGCATGCTCTCAGCTCTGGACCAATATTCTTCATGACACCAATCTGATCATAACCTTTGGACGTTTGCATCCTTACGACTTCTCCCTCTCATAATGGATCGAGCAGTTTACTGGTCTTATTGTAGTAGGACTTTTGGGATAGTCCTTTCCTCAACAGATTGTTTCTCACCGATCTGTTGTTCTTAACACATTGGACCAACAATTGACTACTGATTGCTAATAAGGTTCTGGTTTGTCACGACAGAAGTCTCTGAGCAGGTGAACCAAGATGTTTACCTCGAGCAACATTTCTGAGGTTCAAAAGATTCAAGAAAACATCAGTATTGTCTTGTTTAGACTTCTCAAGTAACTGTGTTGCACTTTGAACTGAGCATTCTGCGACTGGGGGTACACTGAACTACTTGTGACATGACTGAAGTCCCATTCTTCCGCAAATCTTTTGAACTGTTGGCTTGTAAACTGCATGCCATTGTCAGAAATAACTGTGTGGACTTCCATGTACAGCAAAATGATGTTTCATCTTAGTAATGACAGTACTAGATGCTAGGTTAGGAAGTAAGTTAATCTTGAACCAATATGAGTAAGAGTCTACTAATACCAAATAATAGGGATAAAAAAACCCTTGGCAATGAACTGCATGGTATAAAATAACAATCCAGAATAAAAAACTGCAAATGTACCGAAGCGGAAACACGGCTAAAAGCCCAGCACTTGGGAATAATGACACTTACAAGATGCCACCAGAGTACCAACTTGTGTAAAACCAAGACAATGTTTAATAAGATATTTGTGAACATGATCTGAGGAAGAAAACATTTTGCGAAAGTGCGTTTGCAGTTTTTTAACATCAAATAATGTTGACCATTCCACTCAAAGATATCAGTGGCTACTGTCGACCAAGGTAGCTCTAGAATCTGGTTAAGTGTTTTTTTCAGTTGATAATGCTTTGTACTATTACAAATGGAATAGGAAGAAAGTGCTCTCTCAATGTCTTGTGAGATCGAAGGCAAAGATACTAGTTCTTTCGCCCTTCATTTGGTAGATTCAGTTCCTGGGTGACCATGATGCAAGATAGTAATATAGTGAGGTTGCAAGGATTTTGCAACAATTACATTTGGAACTTTCAGAATGATACCTTTGTCAGATAAAAATCTCACCTCTGTAGGGAAAATAAGGTTGCAGTTCTTGTGGTAAACTAGATTGCTTTGATGGCCATCCTTGTTTGATAAAGTGGTTGAGCCTTTGTAACACTGGATCTGTAGTTGTGTGATCTCTCAGGTCATCAAGATGTGTGGAAGAAAAATTTGTCACTTCCATGACTTCAAAATCATCAAGCAATTGAAAACCTTGGTTTCCATTCTGTTCAGGGGCATTTCTGGGTGATCTGGATAATGTATCAACAAGATAAAGAAGTTTGCCTTTCTTGTAGACAAGATTGAAATTATACTTTTGCAATCTCAGCTGAATGCGTTGGCTTACTCAGGATAGTGACTAGTGGTTGGTGATCTGTTTAGATCTGGATAGGTATACCATAAACTTAATCATGGAACTTCGAACATGCAAACACAATTTCCAAAAGCTCTTTCTCAATCTGGGCATGCTGCTGTTCAGTTTGGGTAAGAGTTCTTTATGCATAGGCAAAAGGTTGATCTTCTTGTGGAATAACTGCACCAAGTCTAAATTTCCAAGCATCACAGAAAAGTTTTACTGGTTTGTGAACACCAAAGTATCTGAGAGTAGGTGGACTGCACTGGCCAAATTCTCTGTTTCAGGACATCAAATGCTTTTTGGTGCTGCTCTGACCAAGACCAGGATATATCTTTACATGTCAGCTCCCTGAGTGGTGCTGATAGTTGGCTCAAGTCTGAAATGAACTTGCCTAAGTAGTTGACCATGACAAGAAAACGTTGCAGGGCTTGAACTGGAGCTGGCATCTCTAGAATGGCTGATTGCTTTGAAGTGTCTGGTCATAGGCCTGTACTCGTGAATAAATGATCAACATAAGGAACTTCTTGTAGACTGAATTTACATTTCTGCACATTGAGCTTAAGATTAACTTGACCTTTCTAGAACTTTTCTGAGGTTTCTGTCATGCTCTGCTTCTTCACAACCTCCTACTAGTATGTTGTCTACTATGATAGCACAAAGATACCCAGAAAAATTTTGCTTCATTGCACGTTGAAAGACTTCAGTCACAGAATTTATCCTAAATAGGATTCACATAAATCTGTACCTGCCAAACCAAGTACTTAATGTAGTGAGCAATGAGGATTTTTTATCAAGCTGAATTTGCCAAAATGGACTCTTGGCATCTAAGACAGAAAAAATAGTGGCATTTGGCATCAAGGCTGCAACTTCTTCGACTGTGCACATTGGATAATGAGGTCTTTTTAGTGCTTTGTTCAAATCTCGTAGCTCAATATATATTCTGATGTCATCTGAGAGTTTCTTATGAGCTAGCATCATGGAAGATACCCATTCAGTTAGAGTTTCTACTGGACAAATCATACCTTGTTGCACCATTTTATTTAACTCAGCTTTGACTCTGTCCTGCATGGCTATTGGAACTTTACATGCTGGCCTGATAACTGGACTGACCTCTGGGGCTAACTTCATGGAATACACGACTGGAACTTTGACTAGTTTGTATTGGAAAAGATCAGCATAGGTAGAAAAAATGTGCTGGGCAAAATTAGAGTAGTGATCTTTTAAGCTAACATGAAGGACTTCCTTATTACATGAAATCAGTCCCATTTTCAAAGAGTCTTTGAGCCCTAATAATGACTGAGCATGCCTCTTGACCACAGAAAATAACAAGTTGTAGTATCTCCTAGTAAAGTAACATGAAAGCACTACTGAGCCTTTGGTTTGAATTGCTTCACCTCCATAAAGAACAAGTTTTGCACACCTTGTCAAATCAAGCCTTTCACCTTTACGTACTCTGGCAAATGTTTCTGAAGGTATAACATTGCACTTACACCCTGTGTCAACTTTGAGCTCTGTGGGTTTGCCATTTATCCAAACAGTACAAAATAATTCATTCTTGCCCCTTAAATCAACTGCATTGACTGTTTCATGAAGCACTGACACCATCAACATAAAGAGTGGGTGACAGTCCTACGCCATAGCTTTCTAAATGATCAACTTGTTTCTTAAAATGTTCCCTTTTAATAAAAAGAGTGCCCACATTCTTTTGACTCACAAAATCTCTTGACGTGATTCCATTTATTACATTTGTGGCATTGCTGACCAAAAGCTAAAAACTTTTCCCTTTGAGATTCATGATTACTGCCACAATTATGACAGTTTACAATGAAAGTGAGTGGGGGACCATGGTTTGAGTTTGCTGACTCACTCTTGTGCTTCACTGAAGTGCTAGAAACTTCTGGGGTTTACCAGTAGGTACTGTAGGGGTTACAGCTGCCATGTGCTTGGGCCTGTTTCTTTTAATCGTGCTGCATACTATCAATATGAGCTTTATCACACTGCTTCTAGAGCTGCTCTAATTGTGAGCATGTTTGTGTGCTTTTCTGTAAGCTCATATAGCTGACAAATCTCAGTGGCCTTATTCAGTTAAATCACTGTCACAAAGCAAAATCTTACAGCATCATCTTTTATGCCACATACAAGTCTGTCCTTTATCAGCTCATTGCTTGCGTCACCAAATCTGCACGTTTTAGATTTATTTCTCAGGTCAGTTATATACACTAAAAAAGTTTCACCAGGCTTTTGATCCCTAGTGTAAAATAAGTGCCTTTCCATTGTAACATGTGTCTGGGGTTTGCGCATTTCTCTAAATTTACATTTTAAGCACTCTGGGCCTTTCCTTTGACTCAGCCGGTACAACAATATGACAGTTTCCTCCTCTCCAGCATAAATAGCAGGTGCAAACACAAATGAACATTTCCTTTCTGTAGCTTCTGACTTAACTAAATTAAGTAGTATAAATGCCTTTGTATGGCCATCTTTATCAGAAAATGCAGCTTGTATGAAAATGTCATTCTCTTACTCGAACACTCTCCATTTCTCAGCAATATTACTATCAAACACAAGTGCACTGGGTTTTCGAAATCCATCTGCCATGCCCTCAATGTATACACAAACACACTGAAAATATGGCCCTTGTAATGTATGAACAAACTGTTCTGTAAGCATGTGACAGCATCTGAATGCACAATACACTCTTCGAAATACTTTACTTTGCAAAATATGCTCTGTAATCTCTGTACTTTGTGAAATAGCTTTACTGTAACGCGGCACAAACACGCAAACACTTTATACACTTCTTAAAACTCGGATATCTTTGCTTAATATGAAAATACATGAGCTTCATGAAAAAAATGTGGTCAGTTCCTTTTATTTTATTCTTTTTATGCAATCGGATTTTATTTCAAAAATTTACCTTAGTAATTTGAATATTTTTATTAATACCATACATATTTGCTTATGCAAAAAATATTTAGAATGTTTTCTATGCTTCATTTCATATTATGGCAAATGAAATAGTGCTGAGCAAGGTTTAATACCTGAAATTTCTTTCTGACTTGTTTTACGAAGTATACACAGTCTTGGGATGGTCCATTGCTGTATATTCCACCAGCATCTGGATAAGTGCCTTAAATAGTTTTTTTCCAAGCCGTTTTAAGCTTCATACCCCTTTGGTATGCAGCTTCTGACTTCAGGCCCTTTTAGATATGCTACTTTTGGTACCATGTCCTTTTAGACATGCTGCTTCTGACACCATGTTCTTTAGACATCCCACTTCTGACACCATGTCACTCGTTCTTCCTTAATACAAATAATGAGAAGGCTTGGGGTTTTGTTCTGATGCTTTACTATATACAAGCATATCAGGATGGATAGCAGCATCATTAAATATGAACAAACTAACTAACAGAGCTTACATACATATATGTTCACATCTCAACAGTTAATTACAAAATGGCAGTCAGGCTTGCAAGTGTTCAGTAGATATACTTTAGTGCAAGCTGTTGGATAGCATCTTAAAGGTATATACACATGCATATTGGTCTACAGTCTGAACCTGTGTCCTCTAGGCTGTTGGATACTAGCAAAGACACTTGCCACCTCCATAGTGCCTTTGTTAGGCAATGTGAAAGCAACAAAAGTTCTGACATAACAACATCCACTGGAGGCAAACTCAAAGTTCTGCTGCTTAATGCTAGAAGTCTAAACATGAAGCTGCACTGGAGGAAATGGCCAACCTGCTAGCTGACAGATTTGGCACAACTTCAAACCCCCCTGGCCCCATTGGCCATAGCTGAATGTATACCTGACACCAGTCTCCTGCCTAGTCTCTACAGACATCAGGTTATATCTCTGCTCTCCAAGGCTAAATATATGCACTCAATAATAACAGATAACATCCCAGGTTACTTACTAAGCAATCTAAAACAGGACCTAGTGGACCAAATTAGTGTCCTCTTTAACCATAGCCTAAAAACTGACTTTGTTCATGAGATGTAGAAAATAGCAGCAATATTCCCTTACACAAAAGAGGCCATCAACCAACCCTGGGATCTATAGACCTATAATCCGTCTCATCTCTAAGGCAATGGAAAGAATCATCATGAACCTTGTCAACAAGGACACAGGTGACCTATAAACTCTATAGCCAATGCAATTTGGCTTCATTAAGGGTAGATCTTAGACTTTTTCGAGAAAGTCACCAAAGGCCTAGATGAAGGTAAGACAGTTCATAACACCTATCCTGATCTGGCCAAGGGTTTTAATACTAGATGGTTAGCCAATTGGCTCACCAACAGAACACATACTGTGAAAGCTGGTGAATCAACCTCTACCAGTAGAGCTGTCACCAGTGGCATAGCACAAGGATCTGTGCTGAGCCATTTACAATCTATTTCATGGATGTCCAGGCTAAAGTATATGGCCTTTGGCTTTCCAAGTTTGCTGATGATTGCAGATTGGGTACAATCATTGAGTCCACCAATGATATTAACATATTACAGGAGGGTCTAACACAGACAAATGATTGGTGCCAAAGCCACATGGTCTAAAGATAAAAGCAAAAATATGTCATTATTTTTGCCTTTTGCAAAGTGGAATTCCCTGCTAATTACAGCATTGACAATGCCCGTCCCCCCAAGCTCAAACACAGTGATGCAAGATCTGGGAACACAGGTAGATAGCAATCTAAACTTCATCCAAGTATCCACAGTGGTAAGCCTATGTCATGCACCTCATAAGTCAGGCCATCGTATCCCTGTATGAGGATGTTATAACACCATTGTACTCAACCCTCATCAGAACAGTAATAGAGGACAATGCTCCCTGTTGCATGTACCTTGCCAGATGCTTGCAGCAGCTGGAGAGATCACAGGAGTTTCTTACCAAGAAAATACATGGCCTACAGACCATACTATGACATATGTCAATAGACTGAAAGCCTTGTCTCTGTTATCTGTATTGTATAGGATGAGGTGACTTGTGCCTGGCCTACAGACTAGTCTCTGACCCTGCCCTGATGGAAATGCTGCACATCTACAAATCAGCTGTAGCAGATGACATCATCAGAATCTGGTGAGAGGAAGATTGTAATAGCAGTGTCTACATGCTGGTATAAAATGCTCTCTCTAATATCAAGCAAGTCCACAAACACACACACACACACACACACACACACACACACACACACACACACACACACACACACACACACACACACACACCAATTGACTGCAATGAGAACAGATCCCCTACCTATTTAAGTAAACCAGCTAGAGACCTCTGTATTTAACACAAGAGTCACAACATGAGTCTGACTGAGAGAGTGTCAGGCGACACTTTATAAGTGATGACATTATCAGTGTATGGTGAGGAGAAGCTGGTAATAGCAGTGTTCCAAATGCAGATGTAAAATGCTCTCTCTAGTCTCAAGCAAGTGAACAAACACACAGACACACAGCAGTTGACTGCATTGAGAACAAAACCCTACCTAAGTGCATGGACTAGAGAACTCAGTATTTTATGCAAGTGCCACAGCACAAGTTTTTACAAAGCTGTAGGACAGTTTATGGTGGATGACATCAGCATTGGATGTTTAAGAGAATATGTTGGGAGGCCTGCATGAAATGGATGTGTAGGCATGTTTAACTGTCAAAATATTGGTACTCCATGGGATTGTCATGGTGATTGCAGGACACAAAATTATGCTAATCTGACTAGAAAGACAGACAAACACCAGTTGACTGTAGTGAGAATAGAATCACTGCCTAATTAAATACATGGAGTAGAGAACTCAGTACTTAATGCAAGCACCATGGCACAAGTCTGACTTTTACAAGGCTACAGGACACTTTATAGTGGATGACTTCAGTATTGTGTGTTTTAGAGAAGATGTTGGGGAGCCTGTCTGAAATGGATAGCTAGTCATGTACAACTGTCAATATATTAAAGTTCTGCACATTACCAGATTGATGAGTGTGCAATGTGTAGTACTTGCTTTTGTGTTTCCATGTGCAGGTATGCTTTAATACACAACTTTACAGACTATATGCAAACAGCTGTCCACATCACTACAACTAATGTAAAATCTTATTGTATTGTCATTGTAAAGATGTGCATGGTATATAAGAAAGTATTTGTTATTTATTTCTGTAATGTAGTTGATATGTTTGTGAACAAGTACTGACAAACCAAGTTTGCAGTACATGGGGTGAGGTAACAGATGGCTGCAGTGTAAAAATGTGTTATTTTCTTAAAAATGCCTTTCCCTTGTTTGTGTTTCTACATGTACTTTCATGGCATGAAGACTACATGGACAATAAACATAAGTAATACATGCTAATGAAACTTTTAATAGCGCACCATCGAGCAGCTGGTTTGCACAATTGATGGCAAAGATTTTGCGCATGAGAGATGCACATTTATACTGCTTTCCCTGTTTGCAAGTAGTTAAGCAATGAGCAAATACAAGCCTAATTCATAAATTTATGACAGTTCTGAGTACTGATTGTATTAAACACACCTGCTGCTTAGCTGACTCTGTGGCAGGAGTTGTAAATGCAGTGACACATTTCTTTTGGAGCCTAGATTATACAGGGTTGAATCCAGGTGTATCTAATAGTTTTAAATGTGTATTTGTACTGCAATTAAATAATTCTTTATTCTACATTCAGTATTTGTTCCGGTGGTGCAGCATGTTTGAACAGCATTGCACAAAGGCAACCATGCCATTAAACAGCCATTCACCATTACTCGGCATTGGTATATGATGCCAAACTCCACACAAGCACAGATGTCAAAAAGTGAAAGGATCCATAGCATGTTTTTTTTACTTATGTGTGTTGTGTGTGATTCTATTTTCTGACCAGATTGAAGGTATTAAAATGTGGTAGATATCACAGTGGTGAAATTGGGGCCAAGCAGGGGGAAGAACAAAGGGAAAGCAATACAGAAATGTGCAGGAGGGGGATAGCAAAAAAACATAGCTAGCAACTTCTGCAATGGTGCAAAATAAAAATATGTACAGATTATTAGCTAAATTTGGACTGTCACCTCAACAAACAGGGAGTGATGGCAACACAATTGGAGTATAGTCTATTAGATCAAATCAGGTGTGTCAAGAAGACACATGTTCAAAGTGGAGAACTATGCATTGGATGATATACATATATTTTTTTTGGTGGAATAAGTGCCCATTTTTTTTTTACTTCAGTAATTGAGGATTGTTGGGTAAGGGATGTAGTTATTTCTGGGTCAGGTAAGTACTGTAGGTGAGGAAGCAGATGAACTCAAACAGGACAAACAAGACAATACACAGGGATGGTGAGGGGTACAAAAGGTTGGGTGATGCCATGATTGTGGTTAGGGAAGGGAGAACAGATGCCCATGCCCATCAAACATGGGGATAGTGAGAATTTAGTCCTCACCTGCAGGACTGTCATCATCATCATCCCCTTACTCTTCTGACTGTTGGAGTGCTTGACATATTCTCCTATAGACTATAATGGAGAGGAGCCTCTCCATCTGGTGTAGGCATGAACCAGTGCTGATGTGCACAGCCCTATGCACCAACCCTGGCATCTCTTGGAGGGTGATAAAATCCCCACTGCTGCCAGTACTCCCAGAGGATACCACAACACGAGCTGCCAGGGTAGTGCTACCTGAGGGTGCAGGTAGTGCAGGAGTACCAGAAGCAGTACTGCCAGGTTGGGTCTCAGCTGTGCTGGGCATCAGTGCTGGAGCTGGTGGAGTGGGAGTAATCTGAGCCACTGGGGATGGCCTACCTCCCTGTGCTGTAAAGCATTTTGTGATTTGTCAGACATAGATGACATGGAAATATTTTGACAACATTCAGAAAAAAAGAGATAAGGGTTGGAGTGAGAGAAAGAAAGAGATGACATTAGTACCATCATATGTGACATACAATGCATTATCACAATAATAAAAGTATTTTTTCTGAACTTTTACATTAAAGTACACTTTTTAACAGCTACAAACTATAATTAAGGATTGTTCAAAGTAATCATTGCAATGTGCAGATATTGCACATATGCTTGGTCCAATTAAATAGATTAAGTTAACATCTGGGCATTTATGCCAGTTGTGTAGAAATTAATTTATGTAATATTTTTAAAGGATTGTACTATTTTATACTATTTTATACTTGTTACATGTGGTATTTGAACCCACAACATCTGACTACAGTCTAACACTTGACTCCTACAGTTGGTTTGTGCTACAGACTAAAGAACACATGCTTGCTTTTACAGTTAGATTATGCATGCTTACTTTGCTACAACTGTATAGAAAATTAAATTTAATTTAAAAGCTACAATAATTCTTCTCTTGTGCTGCATACATGCCCCTTGCTTCCATCAATCTCTCTAGATGCTCAGCATGGGCCTCTCTATTCACAGTAATCTCTGCATTAGCTGTGGAATAAAGAGAAAAGAACAGAGCATTATGCATACCATTCTTGCGTATATGTAGCTTCGACTATACATTCTTGTTATTGGCATATATATACAACTGTGGGATGTTACCAGTCCTGAACTCAGCCAGCCACTGGTTGAGTGTATCCTTCTTGTACCCTTTCAGGTCATTAAAGTGATGGGTACACTGTTCTCCAGTGCATGGAAGGCCAGTCACACTGGATACATCCTTGGCTAGACCTTTCCTAGACTCAGACTTGTAATGGGAGCCAGTATAGTCTCCCTGAAAAAGCCTTAAGTTGTGGTGCTTTACAAGGAGTCCAATAAAGATTCTGGACTTCTCAACACCTCACCTCTGCTCTCTAAATTGGACACCTTCACGTCTACCACCAGCCATGTCCACCCATTGAGAACAGCAATAGCCAATAATGATTTCCCGCCAATGCCTGTTATCGCATTTACTGGTAATGCGCAAACTTGAATAACAATGCCAACCACATTTGCGAGATGTTAAGAGGAGAGCAACAGTGCCAAACAGAGATGAAAGTAGTTTGTGAAATTGGAAGGTTAATCTGACACTTGGCATTAGTTTGAGGTTTGTTTGCTGATGTAACTGTAAGGTGATGTAACTTTGCAGACATATACTGACGGCATAAATTTTATGAGTTGACACATTTTTTGTGTGGCTTTACACAGTGATAAAATTAATCTTTACAATGTGAGATTCAAACCTATGCATAAGGGACAAAAATTATTTTCCTCAGTGGTGATTTTTCCTCTTTGCCACAGAAAAAGTGTTTCTCAGACATACTCATTATTTACATATAAATACAGATGACAGATTGAGGGGTTAACCATGTATGTGTGTAACCTGTCAAGGTCCTGGCTTATACATTCATGTGTGTATGAGTCTTATTGAAGTCTGAAGGTCATCCAAGGCCAGATAGCACAATTATAATTATAGAAACATAGTAGTATGTATACCCTCAGTCATACATATAATTCATATGAGCTCCACTGCTATACATACATATTGTTATTGTTATTTATAATTATGTTTAACTTGTTTATGTGACATTTAATATAAAGTAAAATGGAAGAGAAGCAACATTATTTGGAATTTCCTGTATTAGAACCCAGGACCATCTGCATTGCAGTCCTACATTTCCACTCACTTCCACAGGAATAGTTAAATAATGGTTGGATATTTTCCTATTCAATATTAACTTCTGTGTGCTAACTGCCATGCAATGCCAGTTTGTGTGTTTGCGTGATGCCCAACATACTTGATAGAATGTATCTGTTTTGAAATTGTTGACTGTCTGCTTCCTCCCTGCAGGTGTCCTGGACCCATAGTGTTGCAGAAGGTTGATAACCATTGCACAACATCGCTAAGTGGTGTTGCACAATGGAAAGCAAAAAATGCAGCAATGTATCCTTTTTTACATCGAGAATGTCTGCATCTTGTCTGCAGGTTTTCTGTACACTTTGCGTGTGGGCCATCACTCCAGCTTTGTAATTTGTATGATCATAAGTGTCATGCAAACAACACAAGCAAAGCTAAACTTGTTTTAGCCTTGTAAGTAGTGTTTATTAGGTTTCATCCTTAAAAGACAAAGGTGGGACTTGAACCATGATCTACAGATAGCATATGAACCATTATATACAGCTATCACTAAATGATTTCTTGATACTAAGTGTAACTGTCAAAATATGTGTTACTAAGTGATCCTGTTAGCTTTATTACTAACCTGAACTGTGATTATATGTTAATATGTTATTATGTGATTCATTACTATCATTTCTCTGATAGTTTCACTATTATTTAAAATACTGACTGTTATGTTGTTATTATGTGGAGTTTTTCTCCATGTGCCTCTGCTGAAAATGGGCAAATTTGCCCAGTCAGACTCTCCCGGTAAACAAATGTTAAATAAATAAATATACTATGTTGATCAACGTGTTCAGATGTGATTCACATGTGTAGTTGATGTACTGGTTTTCAAAGTAGTACGTTACATGACATTTATTGTGTTTATCAGTTTCCCTTGTTTGCGCTAAGATGCACACCACAGAAATACTGACATTAAAATAAAAAAATAAAAAATGTATAAAATAAACTACACTACAAAATATAAATATATACATGAAAGATTTATACACAAGTCTGGATTTGAGCACTTACACCAATGAACCTTCAAAACACAGTAAGAGTGTCTTATCCCTCTTTGCCACAGAAACAGTGTTGCAGCAGAGAATTAAAATCATCGTGCATGCAAGCAATTGCAAGCTCATCCACAGTATTAACAAACATATGACACTTGCACAAAGTTATTTGATTGTTATTACTTTGGATTTATCTGCACAAAAGACTACTGATCTTGATAAGGTATGATTGCATTTTTTCAGTTATATACTGGATATGCTCACATGTCAGTTTTTTTCTAGTGATGTATACGTGCCTATGTATTAAGAACTATTTTAATAAATGTGTTTAAAAAGATAATAATGGACAATGTATATGTTGCTTTACAAAATCTATAGAAAGAGTGGAAGATGGAGAAAAAAGTAAGTTCTTTAATTGAAATATACTTATTGCTGAGGGACTGTACACTGTAAGGTACAATAATGTCGAAAGAACATTTCATTGGGGATTGTGCAAAGATTGCAACATATACGTGGCTCAGAAACATAGGAAACATGAGCCACCAAGAATTACAAAAAGTAAAGCACTGATCACATGGGATCATCCAATAACAACATAACAACAGTCTACAAATTAGGAACAAAGAAAAAATAGAAGTCAGAAAAAACTTATTTTTTATATATATATATATATATATATATATATATATATATATATATATATATATATATATATATATACATTTGTCTCTGAACCTGATTCACATCCTACCTCTTAACTACAATACCAACATTTTCTGCCCTACCTAGTTCTCTCCATCTCAATTTCTTTAAATTTCTAAGCACTAATTGCACAATATTTTATCTATCAGGCAAACCCACTAATATAACTCGTCAAATGCTCAATATTCAACATCTACTAATGTGTAAGTATAAAAATATAATAGCTGCCCCTACTTTCACATGAGTGTAAGCTAATTAGCAAATATATGTGTAATTGTTAATGTGTATTATTTAATGTATATTCTTGTATATTACTGAGTGTATATTTAAAAATGTTTGCAAAATGTTGAAGCTTTTCTCCCTGGGCCTCCTCTGAAAATGATTTTCTTTAATGAAGCCCGGTTAGAAAAACCAGATAAATAAAATAAATTAAAATAAAATAAATACATTATCATAGCAGAAAAAAAGGATAAAAGGGGCCCTAACTATTGAAATAGCTACAGCTATTGACTATAGTGTCTTGTGTACTGAGAGACATGAAGTTATAAAATAGCAGGATATATAAAAAAAAAAGAGCGATAATATATAAAGGCACCCAATAATAAAAAAAGAATGTTCAGCATTCTTAAATGTGCTACCATTACAGTAACCCCATCTGAATTACAAATGGAGACAGCTCTCGGTGTGGGTGTTGAGAAGAGCACCCTTGAGAAACATCAAATACTGAAGCAAAACTAAGTTCATGTACATTACTTGCACCCTAACTTAGAAATGAGGTCCATTCCTGTCATGGTGTTAGAAATTCTAAACATCTGAATGTTCTCAGCTTTAGGGAGAACTGGTGCAAATTATGAATTGGAATATGTGAAACAATGCACGCGGAACATAATAAATCCCTAAACATTTGAATGTTCACAGCTTTTAGGAAGAACTAGTACAAATTATGAATTTTAAAATGGGAAGCAACGTATGAAGAACACAATGAAAATGATAAATGAGTGAGATTGGGAAGGGAAGGGGGCAAGAGTTAAATGGGATAAGCTAATCCTTCCAATAGAACAAGGTAGTTTAGGAATACATGGTATGAAGGGATATCTTAGAGCCATACAGTTAAGGCTCATATATATAACACAAGCAAAAGGTAATAATTTAAAGTGGAAAAAGATGATGAAGCGGTGGGAGGAAGTTCAAGAAGTAAGGACGCCGTGGAATTTTGGATGCAGATCCTTAAGGAGAATAATAACAATGATACAGAATATTATACTATAGTCATAAAGTTGCAGAAAGTATTCTAAGAACTAAGCCAACACAGAAATCGAGGAAGAAGGTTTTGCCAATAAGAATGACTGCAAGTAGGGGTACAGAAAATAGGGAAGAGGGGCTGGAATTTAATGGAGAAAACTAGCAAAGGAGTTAAGGAAGTGGTTTATGGACATGGAAGCTAAAATATAAGTAATGAAAATGTTTTTGGTACCTTAAGTTTTATATACTGGTCAGGCATATTTCAACCAGATGAGAAGTTGTGGACAATAATTAATAAAGAGTGGAAGAAACTTATCTTGGAGGGGAAGAGGTTAATTGTTAACTGGGATCCTCCCAACAGAATATGGTAGCTTATGATTGCCTAATTTGGAGGGATATTTTAAAGCTACTCACTTAAGGTCCATATACATAACACATGCAGAAGATTATACTTCAAAGTGAAAAGGATGATGATGAAGTGGGGGTAGGGCATTCAAGAAATAAGGAGAAAGTGAGATTTTGAATGCAGATCCTTAAGGAGAATAATAGCAACCACACAACATTATATTCGTAAAGCTGAAACACGTATTCTGAGAACTAAGCCAACACTGGAATGGAGAAAAGAGGTTTTGCCAATACAGATGACTGCATGTAGGGGTACAGAAAATAGGCAAGAGGGGGCTGGAATTTACTGGAGAATACTGGCAAATTAATAAAAGGTATTGTTAGCAAATAACTAGAGATGGAAAGATAGAGTGAGATGAGGCAAAGAAGTTTGGACTGCATGGTAGAGACTGTCCTCCCTAGCAGGAATTGATATCAGAATATAGGCAAAGAGAAAAGGTTGAGGGAATTCTAAATACAAGATCTGCTCAGGAAGAGTTTTAAGTTGAATCTAAATCAGAAGCTGCTGTTAAAAAAGGATAAGTGGTAGGGCATATAAAATCCTGCATCATAATTGGAAGAATAAATTAGAGGAAGTTATGGGGTCGTAGGTATATGCTATGCTAATACCCACAAGGGCTTTTATAAGCCTAGCCATATGATTCAATCCAATTGTGTCTCTGTGTATCATGGGTGCTTATTGGTGGGGAATGGTAGGAAGTTTCTGGAGGTTATTTGGGGGGAATATGTTACTTTGGCCTTTACTGTCTGTCTCTGTCTATCAGAGACATGGGGTCCAGGCCAGGGGTGGATTTCCAATTTCCCATCCATTGCTCAAGGTTACATTTGAATAGGGTTAGGGATGGATTCTACTTCACATGGCTGGGGAGCCTTTTCCAGAGCATGGGGTTCCTCTAATACACAAATCTGTCTCACCAAAATGTCTTAATTATGTCATAAGCAAAATGTAAATCCTTGGATCTAATGATTCTGATGCTGTTCTTTTTCCAGATGGGCAAAAGGTCCATTAGAGCTGAATCTGAGGATGCCTTGTGTGTCAGGCATAGATATCCTCTGAAAAACCTGTAGAGAAAGAGTACAGAGACAGGACTTTAAGGCAATCTGTGAAGGACATTAGGATTATACCCTAGATTCTCCTGGTAAGGAGCCTTTGTGAACATTCCAGCTGCTACAAATATTTGGTCAGGCACATGTAAAAGGGGCATTATACTCAATGATGGGTCTGATACAGGCTGAATAAAGTGGAATTATGACTTCCTTGGATCTGGATGCCATGCCATTACTTATACGTTGGGCAACATAAAATTATTTTCTTACTACCTTGGATACATGTTGGTCAAAGGCCAGATTACTGTCTACATATGTTACCAGATCCCTGACTAAAGTGTTAGAAAAGATTGGAAAAATAGACTTGAAAAGGAATTTATGAGGGAGGAATTTGTGGAAATATTTATGGCTCCCAAGTTTGCAACAAAGTCCAGAAGATTTAGAATTTTTACTTGGAAGCATGTGCGTATGTATTTTTATACTGCAAGCAGACTTCAAGGATTTTTCCTCGGATAGCTGGCAAATGTTCAAGTTGTATTGCAGATGAAAGAAGTAACTGAGAACATGTTTTTGGGAGTGCAATGAGTTGGCACATTTTAAAACTTCCCTATGGAGTACTCTGTCAGAAATATTGGGTATATATCACTTCAGTGAAAACCCCTTTACACAAATACGACTGCGTCGAACTGCATTGCCCGAAGTATGTAAACCTCGAACGTCCAAAACTGCGAATTCCAAAATGTCGATTTGTTTTAGTTGGCCTGTCTGTGGTATAGCTCAGTAAGGTAAGTGTGCAGTAGGACTTTAGGGTTAGGATTTGGGTTAAAATAAGTGCATAGATAGGTAATGTATGTTAGATTTAGTGTAGTGTTAGATGTAGGTTTTTTTTAAGTGTATGTATGTGTGTTATTTATTTTGTTTGGGTGTATGTCTGTAGGGGAAGTGTGCGGTAGTTACAGACCTTAGGGTTAGGGAGGGGTTAAGGATAGTGCATAGATAGTTGTGTATGTAGGATTTAGTGTACTGTTGGAAGTAGGGTTTTGTTAAATGTATGTATGTGGATTATTTGTTTTGTTTTGGTGTTGGTCTGTAGGGTTTGGTTAGTGTATGTATGTGGTTTATTTATTTTGTTTGGGTATGTACTAAGTAGTGGGTGGTGGGGTTGGCCGACTATGGCAGTTCGATTTTCGTGGTTTTGTGCGTTCGGGATTTTCGCGGTTCGAGGTTTAGGGGTCGATGTATGGGTATTCGCGTAATGGAGTTTTCGCTGAAGTGATATAGACCTGAACTATTGGAGTAGCAAATGGCTATACCTAAGGAAATGATTCCTTGGAACTAGGCCACAGGATCTGCATTGCGTAGACATATTAAAGCTGTATTAATTTTAATTCTATTAGCTACCAAAGAAGCAATTAGTAGAAAATGGAAATCAAACCACCCATATTTGAAGTATTGAATATCATAAAATAGATAAAAAAAACTTGGAAATGTGATCTTTAGAAAAGGGAAGTAACAAGTTAGATACAAACAAGTGGTGTTTCTGGGAACAAAATGTGTGGAATAATGTTCAGTGAGAGGAATGAGGTTTAAGGGAAGGCAAGAATTGAGCAATTTATGTAATTCTGGACTAAATGACAGTTCCTATAAAGAAAGAAAATGTACATATAATGTATAATGTAGGTAAACAGAAAATGTTAAATTGTTTTCTTTTCTATTAATGTATGCATGCCCATGTCTGAAGTGATAATCTATTAAAGGTGCTAAAAAAGAAAATAAGTACAAATCTATACTTGTCAAGGAAAAAGTAGGCTAGAAGGAAAATACAAATGAAAGAAGACAAAGAGAAAATAATATATGGTGCGCTGCTATCAATCAGAAATCAAATAGGGAGGCTGAGTAAAAATATTTAAAGAATGAAAAGACAGGAAAAAAGAGCAGAAATGGGGGGAAAGAAAACTGAAAATGTAGAAACAGCAAGTGAGAGAGAGTGAAGGAGATGAGATATAATCTGTCTAAAGTGTTACTATCTAGAGTCAATGAAACACAGCAGGAGGGCTTTCACTGACATGTTTCTTCAGTTCACCTCTGAAGATGGGTACAAGAAGACTATTTCTTATAAAGCAAAGGAGTAAGTTCTAGACTGCTGACACATTTTGGGGAAGGCACATTCAGAAACAGCTAGATCAAAGGGATCCATACCTGCACCAGAGCTCTGCGATCTTAATGGAGAGTGAACAAAATTGTAAGACATTTTGTTACCTAAAGGGGTAGTAGCTACAGATTAGTAACTTGTAAACCAGGGAGTTAGGACGGTAGGTTTCTCTATTGCTGACTTCCAGCAACCGCTAGATTGATTGCCCCATTGGTAACTGAAAGTCAGCACTGCACAGTGACTGGCAGTAATATTGACTAGCATATGGTAGCGTAATAAGTCAGCACCAATTACTGACTTAATTTGGGAAGCCTAGTACTATGACAGCATAAAGCAATTAAAGAGACTGAATAGTCAAACCTGAGTATTGAACTGATCTTGTTAATGCTACTTCAGGATTCTGGTACCGGGAGTCCTCTTAGCTTTTAACTTATATTAGTTGTGTAAAAACTCTGACTGCCTCTGAATATTCTTGAAAAACATTGCTTCATCATAAAGATTCATGATATCACTCATTTGAAAGAGTGTATCACCTGTGCCAACAATACTGGTTATCCTTGTGATGTTTGGGCCCTATTATCTCTTGTACTTTTTTGAGTTATTGTACTCAGAAGTTTCTATTTGGAGAAAAATCATCTACTCAGTAGATTTTTTTGGTTAAGTGTGACATTATTGTTTTAAAGTACCAGAATTAAATATTTTAGGAAATTACAATGATGCTTCCTGGTGAATTAGGAATTCAGTGCTGATGATCCCAGTAATCCCATGCCATGTAGTGGACATAAGGTTGTGAAATGCCGACAGTAATGGATCTACAGCACAGTACAACCATACTGTACCATCTGGGATAACAGCTTTTGCAATACACAGAGGAGTTTATAAAGGAATATTGCTTTCTGAAAAAATGTATGTTGTTCTTAAGCTCTGCAAACAGAAATGTGGATCATTACAGTAGTACCTTACCCCCAGTGGATGTGCGTGCACTTACATATACACACACACACACACACACACACACACACACACACACACACACACACACACACACACACACACACACACACACACACACACACACACACACACACACACACACACACACACACACACACACACACACACACACACACACACACACACACACACACACACACACACACACACACAATCTCAAGGCCCCAAGTACCATAAACTGTACTGCTCTAGCATCTACAAGCTGCAATATCATTTTGAAAAATATCAGATAACATTGCTAGAATCTCCTGAATTATCTTCTGTTTCTGCTCTCTCCCTTTTTACTTTATTAAAAAGAAAAAGACACTTTAAAAATTCACCTGCTTATATTTTCTAATTTGTGTTTCTTCCTACTACTCAGTTACTTCATCTTGCTTTGCTTTTTCCTGCTACTTGCTGCCTTTTCTCTAAAGTGTTCAACTACATCTTTTCTGTTGCATTTATTACTGGCTGTTTATGGCCTGTCTAAATTGTTAAGTGCTATTCTTAAGTGTTATTCTAAGCTCTTAGTTTTGGTTTAAACACTTTGGCTTTAAGCCCACTCCTTAGCTCTCCCTGGCCTTTCTCCCTAAGATTCTGACAAATATGGATGGGCAATTTCCTACAGTTTCGCCTGCCAGTCTTGTTGAAATGGGCATCCTGAGAGAGTGTAGCAACTGCTCATGCATATGGACAGCCATCTACTACCATCACCTAGGAACACAATTTGTGAGAGATGCAATTACATTAGGAACCTAGAGTCCAAGCTCTCTTCCCTTCAAGCCAGTATACCTGGCACCGAAAAGGTTGTCAACACAAACACTATACCTCAAACACCACCCACACCTACACAACACACACCTACATATGCGGAAGTCCTCCACATAAACATACCCAAACAAAGGAGACCTACAAGGCAAAAAACACACATACAATCTCTACAGCCCTCCAAACCACATACCATGCGTAGTCCACACACCTGTGCCTCACAACCACTAAGGCTTCACCATAAACCCAACATATTAGTCATAGGAGACTCCATTGTGAGACACACAGATGTGCCTCTCACAAGGCAGGATAAGGAGAAAGTCATCGTTAGCTGTCTGTCAGGTGCCACAATCCACCATATCACATACTCACTCAAGCCTCTCAACAACAGGTACTGTTATGACTCTGTCATAGTCCATGTTGGTGTGAATGACTTGAGATGTACCTCCCTGGACTATATGAAGATAGACATGATTGAGCTCACTGAATATGTGCCCTAGGCGGGTATGTCCCTAGCCTTAAGCAGCATTCTGCAGTCACCCAGAAAGATGCCTCAATACAGACAGAATATGATTGACTTTAACAATAGGCTTAGTTTCTGGTGTCATTCCAGGGGGATCCAGTACCTGACAGCCTGCGAAGATATGATCGACAAGCCATGATGCTTTGCCAGAGATGGCCTGCATCTGTCTCACCTGAGCTTCAGGCTTCTGGCAAAGGCTTTTGCCTCCCCTATTGTGTCTTGTTTTAGGAAAAGTGATGAGGTTAAAACTACCAACATAAAAATTTCAACAAAACACAAATTAAAGGGCATGCTGCTAAACGCTAGGAGTCTAAACATGAAACTGCACTCATTGCAAGAATTCCTAACCCTGGAAAATGCTGACATCTGCGCAGTCATAGAAACCTGGTTCAAAGGTGCGGAGAGCACCCCAACCTTATCTGGTTACTCATTCTATCATATATTCAGACCCCAAACTGTGGGCAGTTAAGCCAAAGGAGGTGGAGTTTCAAGATACATTAAAGACATGCACACCTCTAGGCTGGTCAAACAGTATGATGCACAGGACACAGTCCAGGTGCAGTTAACCATTGACAAGACCCCTATTCAAATCCTAGCTAGCTACCGGCCCCCAAATCTGACTCAAGATGCCCAATCTGCTCACTCAAAGGCAAAAAATACAGCCTCCATGGAACCTGATAACATCCCAGGCTGCATCCTACATGAATTCAGGCAGGAAACTGCAGCACCATTAGACACCCCATTCAACCAAATGCGGTTATCACTATCAAATATGGTACTGAGTTATCCACTTGTACATAGAAAATTTGATCATGGTACACAGTATGTACATGGTGATAGTTGTCATCCTTCTCATACTATTGAAGCACTCCCCTATGGTGGATGATTAGGATTTCCAGACTGTGTAATAATATTTATGATTTTAAATGAGAATTAGGAATAACTGTAGACATGTTTCGTAATAGAGGCTATAGCAAAAGTTTACTTGAAAAAAGTTGGAATAAATTGTCTAATATTTCAACTATAAAACATATTAATGACAGGCATTATTTGGCCCCCTTTAGATCTAGTGATAGAAAAGATAAGAATCTTATTTATTTTGTTACAACTTTTGGATGTTTCAGCACTATGGTTATAGAGCAGCTAAAGTACCACTGGAAATATTTGTGTTCCTTAAAAAATGTTTCTTCCTGGCTGAATGCCACTCTTGGTGTTTCATATAGAAGGGGGAGAAACATTCATAACTTCTTAGTGAAGATTCTGTATGCCATCTATTAATGTATCACATAGCTTACATCTTACAGGGACTACCTGTTGTAATAAGTGTAAAGCTTGTACATTTATAGTTGAGTTTTCCAAATATCAACAATATTCCATTTCAAACTTGGAACAATTTTTCCTGTGATACTCAAGGTGTTGTGTATGCTCTTAAATGCTCCTGCAATTTATTTTATATTGGGGAAACAAATAGGGCATTTAAAGTGAGATTATTGGAGCATGCAAGGGATATTCATAATCAGAAATTAGAAAGTTCTATAGCAGCACATTTTCAACAGTTTCATAAGAGCAATAATGAAGGGTTACAAGGCACTATTTTGTCATTATATGATATATGTCATCTTAAAAAAACTGCTTCTGAGTAAGGAAGCAGTATACATTCTTAAATTTGATACTCTGCACCCACATGGGTTGAATGAAGAGCTAAATTGGAGATTGTTAATTTAAATGCTTAATTGTTTTATTGTTACATTTTTTAGTATTTAGGCAAATTCTTTTATGAAGTTTCTTTACTCCTTGAAGGATTTTTTAGCCGAGACATCAGAGAGAGATATCTTTGTGCTTTATTGTACAATAAATTTTCTGTGGAATCTGTGGCTGGTCATATTTTATTTATTTGTTTTCATTTGTGGTGATACAGTTTATGTCTTTATGGTCACAGACCCACATTACAACTTACCTCTTGTTCTTCGTGAGACCATTGGTGATGGATCTCAATTATCTTTGGACAGTTTTCTCAACTTTGCTCCGGACCGTAATTTGCAGGTGAATCATGGGGCTGTGAATGGTTCCATTGCTACCACTACATGGGATAAATGGGAGCAGGACAGAAATAAATGCTGCCAAAATCCATTTGATACTGTTGGAAGAAAATTACCTACGTCTATATCAGAAGAAAGTAAGTCCCTTTTTGACCAGTTAGAGAAGTGTATTTGGAAAGAGACATCTACTTTCTTTAATATGTCCGGTCTACAAAAATATATAGACCTAGACATTACACCGAGGGAGCTGAGAGTATTTAAAGATCCAACTCTGCCCTTTGATGTACACAATGCTGCTGATGTGCAATTTCACAAGCGCTGGGTAGCAGCAGCACACAGGTGTACACTGGAGTGGGTGAATATCTTGTTAGATCGTGACAGGGTGAAACAGCAGGAGTTAAAGGATCAGATTAAGAAAGTGTGTAACACTATTTCTTCGGGGACATATGCTCATGTACTTGATGTCTTTTTAAATGACATTAATTCAAAATTAAAGAACTATGAAATAGAACTGGTGGATAGGAAGAAACATAAACTATTTAGAGATCTCCGTGACTATGAGAATGGAAAGGCGTTTATTTCTAGAGCCAATCGGAAGAAAGCTCGACATCATGTGAGGTTTCAAAGGCAGGAAATGGTTCTCATTCATATAATTCCTCATTTTCAGAGGGACATTTTATATCAGGGGATGAAGAGCTAGATATTCAAGATGAGTACCCTGTTTTCCCGCCTGCACAACAACCGGAACGTTTTCAACAAACTTTTCGTCATGTCAACAACAGCTATAGGGGAGGGAAACAGGGTACAAACGGACTCGCCAACAGCAAGAGTATTTTCAAAAGGACTTTTATCCCCAGAGGGGATACAAAAGAGGTAAAAGATAATTTCTTATCCTCTCAGGACAGTTATATTATTAATTTATCTGGACATGTTTTCACTAATTGTAAATTGGCGGTTTTGAACTGAGGTCTTAAGTTTATTCCTACTGTATTTCCTAGAAGTCATGACATTAAGCGTGATGTATTTAAATTCAGTAGAAAGTTACATTTAGGTTCATAGGTTCATAGGTTCATACTAGGCTATCTGCCCTAGGGCATTTATAAGCCTAGCCAGAGTGTGTTTGGCTTTCGACACCCATTTTAAATTAATTTTGCTATGCCTTTTTTTGAGGTTAGTATACTGTGCCTCTGTCTAACAGTGACACAGAAGTGAAAGCCGGGGTAAACCTATGATCTCCCATTCACTCATCAAGATTCTTCTTGAAGAGAGTCAATGTGGGACTCTGCCTAACCTGGACTGGGATTTTATTCCAGAGTGAAGGGAGCCTCTGGGTTATGAATCTGTCCCTCCAGCATGTCCTATTTATTTCAGTGCTGAGGTTCAAGTCTCTCGGCGTAGCTCGATGGGATTTGGATTTTCTGAGGTGCAGCATGTCCATTAATTCCGGGTTGGACATGGCTTTATACGTCAGGCACAGATCGCCTCTGAGCAGGCGGTATGCCACTGAGTAGAGCTGGAGTTTCTTTAACCGGGCAACATATGGCATCTGTTTGAGCCCTTTGATCCTCTTGGTGAGGTACTTTTGGGGCCTTTCCAGTTGCTGCAGGTGTCTGGTAAGGTACATCCCAAAAGGGACATTGTACTCAATTATGGGCCTGATGAGGGATGAGTAAAGAGGCACGATGACCTCCCCTGATCTAGATGTGAATCCCTTCATGATTAGGTGGGTTATATAAAATGTTTTTCTAACCACTTTGGCCACGTGGTTGTCAAATGAGAGATTGCTATCACCTTGGGTCCCCAGGTCCCTAATGATGTCTTCTGTACTTAATGGATTACCACCTATGTGGTAATTTGTGGGCACTTTGTTTTTGCCAAAGGGGATGACTATACACTTTTTGGGGTTTAGCTTGAGGCCATGGCTCTGGCACCAGTTGTCTGTTTCTATGAGGCCCTTTTGGAGGATGCTTGTGTTGGCTGGAGAGTTGATTATGGCTCCCAGTTTGCAGTCATCTGCGAACTTGGTCAGCCACAGTCCTTCCGTGTTGGCCTGTACCACCGAGAAATATATACCGAACAAGAGAGGTCCCAGGACTGAGCCTTGTGGGATGCCACTTGTAACTGGTTTGGAGTCTGACATGGCTCCAGCAATTCTAACCATGTGGGTTCTGTCCTTGAGCCAGTTTGCAACCCATCTAGTGACATAGGGGTTTATATTTAAGCTGGTGAGCTTATCTATAATGCCCGAGTGGGGTATTGTATCGAAGGCTTTTGCGAGGTCCAGGTAGGCTGTGTGGACCACCTTCCCCTCGTCAATGGCCTTGGTGGCTGTTTCAAAGAAATTGACCAGGTTTAAGAGGCAGGATCTGCCCTTAACAAAGCCAAACTGGGTAGGATCCAGTGTCTGTAGGTCCCCAATATCTTTATTTATGAGGTCCATGGTGATCCTTTCCATAGCTTTGCAGACCAAGCTAGTCAGGCTTATGGGGCGACAGTTTCCAGGATCCGGTGAGGCACCACCTTTGTGGAGAGGGACCACTGTTGCTGTACGCCACTCTTTGGGTACATATCCTGTAGTAAGGCTAAGATTGAACAGTAGTTTTATGTTTGGGTTTAGCTCTTCTTGGAGTTCATGTAGGATGCAGCCCGGGACAACATCAGGTCCCATTGATGCTGTGTTTTTTGCTTGGGAGAGGGCGGCTCTTACCTGAGCATCTGAGATGTCAGGGAGGCAGCACTCTGTTGGGATAGATATTTGCCCTTTTGGTGGGGGGGGGGGGGTTGCACTGAACCTGTCAGCTAGGATGTTGGCAATGTCTGTGGGCTCGGTGTATTTTTTGTCATTTTGGACTAATTCTGAGCATATCTGGGAATTCCCACCCAGGTTCCTAACATAACTAAAGAAAGCCTTGTGATTATCCTTAGTGTCCTGTGCAATTTTTCTCTCAAAGCTGGCCTTAGACGATTTTATGAGTGCCCGTAGTTTTTTGCTAATACTGATCAGAGATGCCTTCCCTTTTTGGGATTTTGCTCTATCATGTAGTAGCTTCCTCCTTCTATTGTATAGTTTGTTTATGGCTGGGGTCCACCAGACAGGACATCTGCCTTTGGAGGATTGGGTCTTGGTTTTATTTGGGATTGCATGATCCATGCATTCCTGAAGGTGTTCATAGAATGCGTTTATAAAGGATTCTGCGGTCTGGGCCATATTTTCCACAGGCCCGGGGGCTTTGAAGGATTTGTTTTAGAGAAGTTTTTCACTGTGGTTTTCTGGGCAGGGGGTGGGGTCGGGATGTGAATATCCAGTGAGATTAGTTTATGGTCTGATCTTACCAGTGAGGGATACACTTCTGGTCTGGAGCATAGTGTCCCCATGTTGGTGATGATCAGGTCCAGTATGTTTTCCCCTCTTGTGGGAGTGGTAACAAGTTGTTCCATAGCATTTGAGTTTATAAATTCTAGGAACCTTTGGGCTAGGGTGTTGGAGCTAGAGTAATGCTCCCAGTCTATGTTTGGGTAGTTGAAGTCGCCCAATATAATGGTGTTTGGAGAGACCTTCATATTTTCCAGTATTCTCAGGAAGGCCAAGTGGGGTTCCTGGGTTTGGGAGGGTGGTCTGTAGCAGGCTATAAACTGGAAGGCAGTTTTACCCACTGTTAGTTGCACATGGATAGTCTCTGATGCTTCGTGCTGTGCCACCAACCTGGAGGTGTGGGTATGTTTGTGAATATTGATACTCCCCTCCTTTTGTGGTTCGGTCCAAGTTTTGGGGCGAAAAGCATGGTATGAGGTATAACCTGGTTGTGCTGGGGTGCTCTCGGGAGCCTTGAACCAGGTTTCTGTTACTGCACAGATATCGATGTTCTCCATGCTAAGGAGAGTTTTGAGTGCGTGCATCTTGAGGTTTAGACTTCTGGCATTGAGTAGCATTACTCTTAGTTTCTTATCCCTTGTGATACCTATGGAGGTGGGTTTGTCTTTTGAGCCTCGCCTAAAAAGGCACTATGGGGTAGCAAGAGCCTTTGCCAATATCCAAAGCCCAGGGTGACAGGTGCAAGCCGTCCCTAGTGAAGCATCATGGCTTGTCGAGCATGTCATCCCAGGCTGACAGGCATTGGATCCCCTTTGAATGACACCAATACTTAAGCCAATTGTTGAAATTGATCATCTTGTCTTCATGTTGTGGCATCATTCTTGGTGAGGGTAAGATGCTACTCAAGGTCAGGGTCATACCGGCCTGGGCTACACGCTCAGAGAGCTCCTCTATGTCTCTTTTCATGTAGTCCAGGGAGGTACGTCTCAGGTCATTCACACCAGCATGGACAATGACTGAGTCATATTTGTACTTGCCTTGGAGTGACCTGAGTGCTTGTGTTATGTGGCAGATCCTAGCGCCCGACAGGCAGCTCACCGTGACCTTCTCCTTGTTCAGCTTGGTGAGTGGGACGTCAGTGTGCCTGATGATAGAGTCACCTATTACAAGTGTATCAGGTGTGTTGTTTAGCCTTAAGGGCTGTGACTGTTCGGCACACTGGCTTTGTGAGCTATGTGTTGCACGTGTTTTGTTTTGGGGTAGCGGTTACTTGGGTGTCTGCTTTGGAGGTCTCTGCTGCTTAGGCAGATTTTATTTAGAGCCTCCGAGTATGTTTTTGTGTGTTTATGTGTTTGGTTTGTTGTCATGGTAGGTCTATGTGAGACTGGAATTGTTGTGAGTGTGGTTTCCTTCTCCTCCTGACTGGTTATGCCAGTACTGAGTTGAGAGAGCTTAGCCTCCAGTTTGGCTATAGGGTTGCATCTCTCACATGTGTTGGAATTTGTTGGGAGGAGGAGAGGGTTGTCTGTGTACATGAGGCAGTTGTAACATTGCCTCAAGATTCCCAGATTCACCAGCTGGACCGGAGAGGAGATTGACAACTGATCTTTGGACATGCTAGAATAGTATTGGGAATTCCTTTATAATTGAAAAAAGGGCCAATGGGGAACAAGGTACTCAAGGGGAGTTTGTGAGGGTGTAGTGCTTTTAATTTTTAGAGCTGACTTATATAATTGCTTTAGTGAGCAAGTGCCAGGTAACTTAAATGCAATGTGTTACAGGTAACTTAAATGCAAAATTGACAAACAGTAACTTTCTTTCAAGTGAAACAAGGAAATAAGTACAGTAAGCAATGCAGATATCACTAGGGATCCACAGAAGTGCTAAAAGGCTGCGTTTTAGGTGGAATTAGCATTTCAGGGAAATAAACAAACAACAAGCATACAAACAAAGCTAAATTCAGCAGGCCTGGATCTAGTCTATGCTACAGCAAACAAGGTGTACCAATTTCAGTAAGAAACAGTTAGAATATGCAGGCACTATAAGCCTTTAACCAGAAATTCCCAGCTCAGAAGGGCAGAGTCCAGCCTCTCCTCCCACAAGAGTGCAGACCGCGATCCTTCTTAATGTAAAATAACTGGCCTGAAGCCCAAGTGCCTAAACCAGAACTAATACACTTTTAGAATAACAGACACTGAGCCCTCAATCAGCAGTTCCCAACTTAGAAGGATGTAAGCTACCTGTCCTGCCACCACAGTGCAGGCCACAAACCTTCCTAATGTAAAACAACTGGTCTGAAGCCCAAGTGCTTAATCCAAAAGACTTATAAATGATAGCTACACTTTAATCAAGTTACTACCAAGCAGTAATAAATACAACTGAATACTTTAAGGAATGCCTGGATTAGTGCTCAAGTTATACAAAGAAAGCTAGATTCAGCAGGCCTGGATCTAGTCTATGCTACAGCAAACAAGGTGTACCAGTTTCAGTAAGAAGCAGTTCAAATATGCAGGCACTATAAGCCTTTAACCAGAAATTCCCAGCTCAGAAGGACAGAGTCCAGCCTCTCCTCCCACAAGAGTGCAGAACACGAACCCTCTTAATGTAAAATAACTGACCTCAAGCCCAAGTGCTTAAACCAGAATTAATACACTTTTAGAATAACAGACACTGAGCCCTCAATCAGCAGTTCCCAACTTAGAAGGATGTAAGCTACCTGTTCTGCCACTACAGTGCAGACCACAAACCTTCTTAATGTAAAACTGGTCTGAAGCCCAGGTGCTTAAACTAAAAGGCTTAGAATGAGTTACGCCAAGCAGTAATAAATACAACTGAGTACTTTTAAGATGACGCAAAAGCAAAATAAAGTAGGAAAAAACACAAATACAGTAAAAGCAGATACATTTTTTTTTTGTGGAAAGAGAGAAAGGAAAGAGAGAAAGGAGTAGCAGAAACTAAACTGATTGGCCTTTTCAAATGCTCTCCCTGTACTGGGTAGAATGAGGTAATGACACTAGACTGGGAGGAGGGTCCCAGATCAAATTTACACTAGGAGCGGGCAACTGCAAAGCCACCAACTATAAAAAATACTATGCCAACAGGGACGGAGGGTGGGAAACAAACTGCAGAAATGTTACTCACAGCTGAAAAGCAGCAGTGAGCCTTTAAATGAAAGTTTTAAACAGCTAAAGGAGCCACTAGAAAAAAGAGTTTAACTGCAACAAGTTATCATAAACAAACAACCCAACAGATGCTTAATAAGAGTGGACAATTTCCAGTTAATACCTCACACACAGTGAAACTAGCTAGAAAAATACACAGTACATAAAGTGCTATAAATAACAAAGAAATAAAGAACAAAATAAACAAAAAACAGGATACTTAATGTTATATATTATAGCTTCGAGTTTGCTGAGTGTCCTTCCTTCAATTAGCTCGGTGTAAAATGGCAGAACACTCACAACTGAGCTTCTTAGGTAACAGAAAGTTGAAACCTGAGACAGCTTTTAAGAAAGAAATCTCAAACGAACCAATGAGGTGCTTAGTCTAAGCTGTAGTCCAGGAGACCTCAGTCAGCCAATGACCTCAAACAATTCTCTCTCACTGAAATGCCTGACGGCTTTGGCTAAAACAAGATGTCCCTGAATTATGTGCTCAGACACACAGCCTCCACAAACACTAGGCCCAAATACAAGCCTGAATATGGAAATGCTACAAATATCCCCACTACTTAGAACAAACTGCAGAAATGTTACTCACAGCTGAAAAGCAACAGTGAGCCTTTAAATGAAAGTTTTAAACAGCTAAAGGAGCCACTAGAAAAAAGAGTTTAACTGCAACAAGTTATCATAAACAAACAACCCAACAGATGCTTAATAAGAGTGGACAATTTCCAGTTAATACCTCACACACAGTGAAACTAGCTAGAAAAAATACACAGTGCACAAAGTGCTATAAATAACAAAGAAATAAAGAACAAAATAAACAAAAAACAGGATACTTAATGTTATATATTATAGCTCCGAGTTTGCTGAGTGTCCTTCCTTCGATTAGCTCGGTGTAAAATGCAATTTAAAGTATTTTTTTAGAGATTCTCATACAGAAGTTGATTGAGTTAATTGTGATGATAGTATTAATACTTTGTGTGAGAGTTTTTATACTTGTGACTCTGATAGCTTGTCTAATGCCTATTGTAGATTGGATACTCACAATGTTTGTATAAACAGTGATTTTTTTACCGCCTTTTTTAAATGAAGAAGTAGCCAATTGTTCTAATATGTTAAACTATTTGACTGAGGATGTGCTTACTGACTTTAATAGGAACGGACATCAAGTTAATTGTAATTTATCTGTTTTGGAATGGAAAGCTCTGCAAAATTTAAGTAAAATTAGGGAAATTGTTTTCAAACCCTCAGATAAGGGAAATAAGTTGGTTATCATGCACTATACCCAGTATTTAGATATGTGCATGGAACATTTAGAGGATGATGAGATATATGATAAGATCAATATGTGCATTTACCAGAAAGCTTTGGCTGAATATGTTGAGCTACTACAAAAAAGGTAACAGACTTGGATATTTTTCGGATGCAGATGTAAAAATGAAACGTAACCCAGATGGATGTAAAATGGCCCATTTTTATTGTCTCCCCAAGATACATAAAAATTCAGTTAAGCCTCCAGGGGAGGCCCATAGTTTCAGGTTGTGAGTATTTTACTCACAAATTGGGTTCATTTTTGCATAGTTATTTAACACCTGCAGTATACATCCTGCCATCCTAAAATCCAGTATTTGACTTTCTGGCTAAAATAAATGATGTTAAGTGGAATGATAATATGTACTTTTTCACTATTGATGTTAAAAGCCTCTATACGAATATTAGCCATAATTTTGGCTTGGAAGCCTTAATATTTTTTTGGGGTAATTCACCAGTAACAGAATATATAGTTGAATTGGTATATTTTTGCCTTACTCACAATTTCTTTGAATTTAACAACATTCTTTATAGGCAGAAACAAGGTACAGCAATGAGGGCTGTTTTTGCCCCCATATATGCCAGTTTGTGTATGGGCCTTTTTGAGAGTGAATATATCTACAGAAATATTTTTTTTTTGTGATCATGTCATTAGGTATTTTAGATATAGTGATGATTTAATTTTTATAGCTGAAGGTGGTTTAGAACTGGTATCCCAATTTGTTAAAATGTTACATAATAATAGGTTTGGTTTGCAATTTGATGGTCTTAAGTTAGGTACGTGTATTCCCTTTCTGGATGCGGTTATCAGTATCAAATATGGTACTGAGTCATCCACTTCTGTACATAGAAAATTTGATCATGGTACACAGTATGTACATGGTGATAGTTGTCATCCTTCTCATACTATTGAAGCACTCCCCTATGGTGAGATGCTTAGGATTTCCAGACTGTGTAATAATATTTATGATTTTAAATGAGAATTAGGAATAACTGTAGACATGTTTCGTAATAGAGGCTATAGTAAAAGTTTACTTGAAAAAAGTTGGAATAAATTGTGTAATATTTCAACTATAAGACATCATATTAATGACAGGCATTATTTGGCCCCCTTTAGATCTAGTGATAGAAAAGATAAGGATCTTATTTATTTTGTTACAACTTTTGGATGTTTCAGCACTATGGTTATAGAGCAGCTAAAGTACCACTGGAAATATTTGTGTTCCTTAAAAAATGTTTCTTCCTGGCTGAATGCCACGCTTGGTGTTTCATATAGAAGGGGGAGAAACATTCATAACTTCTTAGTGAAGGGTAGATTCTGTATGCCATCTATTAATGTATCACATAGTTTACATCTTACAGGGACTACCTGTTGTAATAAGTGTAAAGCTTGTAAATTTATAGTTGAGTTTTCCAAATATCAATAATATTCCATTTCAAACTTGGAACAATTTTTCCTGTGACACTCAAGGTGTTGTGTATGCTCTTAAATGCCCCTGCAATTTATTTTATATTGGGGAAACAAAGAGGGCATTTAAAGTGAGATTATTGGAGCATGCAAGTGATATTCATAATCAGAAATTAGAAAGTCCTATAGCAGCACATTTTCAACAGTTTCATAAGAGCAATAATGAAGGGTTACAAGGCAATATTTTGGAAAAAATAAATGTGTCATTATATGATATATGTAATCTTAAAAAATTGCTTCTGACTAAGGAAGCAGTATACATTCTTAAATTTGATACTCTGCACTCACATGGGTTGAATGAAAAGCTAAATTGGAGATTATTAATTTAATTGTGTAATTGTTTTATTAGTATTTAGGCAAGTTCTTTTATGATTTTTTTTACTCTTTGAAGGCTTTTTTAGCCGAGATGTCAGAGAGAGATATCTTTGTGCTTTATTGTGCAATAAATTTGCTGTGGAATCTGTGGCTGGTCGTATTTTATTTATTTGTTTTTGTTTGTGGTGATACACCCTATTCAACCAAAGCCTGAGTACTGGCTTTGTCCCAGCTGAGTGGAGGACAGCCACTGTCATCCCTTTACACAAAGGTGGAGCGTCCACCGATCCGGGAAACTATAGACCCATCAGCCTAACTAGCCTGATCTACAAGGCCATGGAACAGATTATCATGGACCTCATTAAAAAGGACAACATCCAAACACTTGATCCCACACAGTTTGGCTTCATCAAGGCAAGGGGAAGTCATGACAACTAAATTTGGTCGACCTTTTTGAGACAATCACCAAAGCCGTGGATGAGGGGAAGATGGTGCACACCACCTACCTTTACCTGGCTACCTGGCCAAAGCTTTTGACACTATTCCCCACTCTGGCATAATAGATAAACTCTCTCAACTGGGCATCAATCCATATGTTATCAGATGGGTAGCAAACTGGTTCACTGTTAGAACCCACCTAATCAAAATAGGGGAAGCCACCTCAAGCAGTAGACCCGTAACAAGCAGTGTACCCCAGGGTTTGGTCTTGCGGCTTCTGTTATTTGGGATATATTTTTCTGAGGTGCAGGCCAAAACCAGTGGGCTATAGCTGACCAAGTTTGCAGATGACTGCAAGCTGGCTGCAATCATCAGTTCCTCTAGTGATGTGGACATCCTCCAAGAGGGTTTTACTCAGACAAATGACTGGTGCCAGAAACATGGCCTCAAGCTGAATACCACAAAATGCATCATCATCACCCCCTTTGGGGAGAGTGACATCCCCAAAAATTATCACATTAATAACAATGTCCTAAGCATGCAATCAGTTGTGAGGGATTTGGGCACCCAGGTTGATAGCAACCTGACTTTTGACCACCATGTTGCTTCCGTTGTACGGAAGCCTTGTACATGGCCCACCTCATAAGTAAGGGTATCTCATCCAGGAACAAGGAGGTCATAACATCCCTGTATTCTTCCCTTATAAGGCCCATTATTGAGTATAACACCCCTTTCGGCACATACCTTGCAAAGCACAACAGCAGCTGGAGAGACCACAGAGGTTCCTCACCAGGAGAATCCATGGCCTCAAACATTTACCATACACAGATAGGCTAAAAGCCCTATCCATCTACTCAGTTTCATACAGACTCCTCAGAGGTGACCTCTGTCTGGCATACAAGGCAACTTGATGGGACTGCTGCATATCTGCAAGTCAAGCTCCATTCGAGTAACCCGCAAGCTTGGCCTCAACCTCGTCTGCGACATCAACAAGACTTGTTGGCAGGACAGATTTGTGTCCCAGAGACTCCTCCATCTATGGAATAGACTCCCCTTCCACATCAAGCAAAGTACCTCCTAACCCCTTTTTAAGCACAACCTGGATAACTGGATGGGAAACAGAAAATATACCCCTGGGATTCCACCCATGTCCCTGCTGGACAGGGGCATCGGGTGCTGATTTGTTTAAACATGGGCTAAACTCTTGGCTAGGCTTATAAGGGCCTCAAGGCCAATAGCCTAATAACCTCCTATGATCAGATACTGTCTGAATGCCTTGAACAACTGCATCAGTACTGTTGCATAGCACTCCAAGTAGGTAATAAGCACAAACATCCAGAGTCATTGTGTTTTTTTATGTAAAGCACAGTGCATGCCTCTTGCAAACCAAAAAGTCATAGGCCAGAAAATCAATGATATTATAAAAATGGATTACAGTGATCAGCAGGGGAGTTGTACATCCTTCATAAAATACTCTGTCACAGAAAGCAAGTAATACATTGTCTTGCTTAACTATTTTCAATCGATCAGTATGAAATTAATAACTTTAAAACCATAATATAGCATATGAATTAAATTTGTGCTCTATGTGATTCAGTGAATTTCAGTTCACAGAAATGTAACTTAATGTGTTTTATCATAGCCAAACTGCACTTCTGAACATAAGTACAAGCTGTGCTGTTCTGTGGAGAGGCTGATTATTTAACTGCTGAAATCTTTTGGGCTCGTGGGACCATTACATGTTCCCATGTAATGTCTTAAGTATTCCAAGTAGTTTGAGCTTTGATAATTCAACCTGCAGTTCCAAGACATAGGTATCTACACATATTTCAGCCCGTTTTTATAATATTTTGATATTCCATAACAATTTAATGAATGCTATACCCCATTTAGTAACAATTGAGCATACTTCCTATCTCTGTCTCTACCTTTGTTTCAGTTTTAAGTAAGGTACTGAAACACCAGCTTAACTGCTTTAAGAGAAACAAAGAAAAACAAAATAAATGATGCTATCTGTGTACATATACTTACTAGCAAAAAGTGACTGCCTGTATAGTCTGCATTTTATGTATTGATAGCACGTCACTGTAGCTGTACCTCTCCATGATTTCTAAGCCTATTCCGCATGCCCCTTGCTTTCCTAAATGCATGTTCTACCAGTCATATGGTTAAGTCATTCCATGTGCCCCCAACTCTTACCTTCCATTGTTAACTGCTTCTCCTTCCCCATTGTTCTTCTGCCTAAGTTCCACTCCTTCACTAACTTTATTTCACAGTCTTATGTTTTAAGATTATGTAACGCATTTCTTCTTGTTTCTAGGAAAAAAAGCGCCCTATTTCATTCAGACTTCCTGTGTAGTCCAGCCCCCACCGACTACCCTCAGCAATATTATTGCCAAGTCCACAGATGTAAAAAAAAAACCATAATCCAGTTACTTTAATTCTCTACCCATCATTCCTTTAAGATTCTCCTTTTTCTTTTTAATCGCACAAACATGCACTTCTACAGGACTGTAGGATATTAAGAGACAGTAAGCTATCAGTTTTAGGCTACTGTGTCTCACAAAATGAACCTCTGGATTATAGAAATCTCCCAATCAGTTCTGCATAATTAGGTGCTGGGAAGTTTATCAGTCTTGCAGATGGCTTTTGCTCTATTGTACAGCATTTGGGACCACACTATTAGACATCCACTCATCCTACCAGGTGCTACCTTTTCTGACACAGTGAAGACTTGGACAACACTATCTCTGTGGCCCTTTGTTTTGTTGGCTTGTCACTACTTTGCATGCTTTTGACCATTCCATGATTTTATTGTGACCATCTCATGGTCATTGTTTAATGACTAGTGTCCTTCGGCTTCTGTCCTTCACTAAGTGTTTTATACTGACTTTGAGCTTCTGGACTGTTGACAACAGCCTTCTTAGAAGCCATTCATTGTGTGCCCTTTGGTTTTGCCTGTGTGAGGTTGACTCATGCTGGCAATTAGATTATGCTGCCTTTATCTGCAAATTGGCTTCTTTTTCTAGGTTCCCAGATTTATTCTATTTTTTTTTTACATTCTGTGGCTCTTCTACATTCTAATAATCGATAGTGATTACTCCTTATGTTGTTGAATATTGCAATTCTAAATCTAAAATGGGGCCCATATCTGTTCTAAATTAGTTTGGTTAGTCATATGGTCCTGAGCACTGTGACTCTCCACCTGGGGCCACTACAAGCTAAGTTCTTTATTTATTTATCTTTTTTCTTTTTTTTTTTTATTTTGGGTGATTTTGACTTCATACATACAGAATTGTTTTCAGTTCTATTTTAGTGTGTGTGTGTGTGTGTGTGTGTGTGTGTGTGTGTGTGTGTGTGTGTGTGTGTGTGTGTGTGTGTGTGTGTGTGTGTGCATTCTTGTGTATTCTATGATAGGCCAATGCTCTGTCCAGAAAGGGTTTTCAAAGTCTTGCATGCACTAGTTGCCAGAAGGGGTTCTGGCATATCTGTGATCCTGCACAAAGATAAAGCAGGTTAATCAGGAAATGGAGAGATAGAGAGATAAATGATTTCATAATACATATTTGTTAACCAGGTAGGCCAGCTGGACATACAGTCCCTTTCCAGGAGCGACCCAGGAGCAGTGTCTGGGTAAGTGACTTGCTCACAGTCAGATATTAAGCAAATGAGGATTGAGGGAATGAAACCCTGCACAACAGGAACTACAGATCACAGCCTTAAACTGCCATGCCAGCTGCCAGATTAAATTCACCATTGTACTCATTTTCTCAATGATATTCTGTATATGTTATAATGATATTGCATATTTAAATCTTTTAATTGCTTGTAAAGGCTAGCTGTTTGTATTTTGAACCCTGTCTGAGGCATTAGTATGATAGGTTAATTTGCAGTTGTAGCAGAGCTGTGAACTACTGCCATATTTGAGCCTCATTTAGCAAATTTATTACTGTATTTTGCCATAAAAGTGTTACTGGTAAGTTTCTGCATAGTCTGGTGCCTTAAATGGTGATAGAATTGCAGAAGTACATTTTCTGCTCCTGGATTGGTGCTTCAGTGCTTTCACAGATGTTTATATTCTACTTTTGCTGCTAGAGTCCTCTACTGTGCTTATCACCTGCCTACTTAAAGTTGCATCCAGTGCCTTTCTGTTTCCCTCTTCTTTGTGTCTGCCCCCCCCCCCACAGAGACATTACACTACAGTTTTTGAAATTCTTACCTACCAGGAGTCATTGATCAGTAGCCAGAGTCATAGACTAGAACTCTAATTTTGAATCTTATTTGCTTAGTTCCCTCTCTAACCAGCCTGCTATATCCAGCTCAGAGCTAAACCCAGTCAGGACTTTTATGTAAGATCCTGAGAGGTGTGGAAAGCTCTGAACTGTGAACAACAAGTGTTTCATTAAAAAGGATAGAAAAAAAGTTTTAATTGCAATCCTACTTAAATATTTTAAGTTGCACAGTGATCTGTGCGGTATTTTTTTTGTACTTTTCTGCTTTTTTTCTGTGTTTTAGCCAAAAATTTATATATTTGCATTTGTAGGTTGTTCTGGGACCTTAGTCTTGTAGCTTCATTTCCAGTTGAGGAAAAATTGTGTTTGTACATTATAGTGTACTTCTATCTCTATAAGCAGAATTAGTTGTAAAAGATATCTGTTTGCATTTTGAATCCTGTCTGTAGTTTCAGTCACAGCTGTGGCAGAACTCTGAACTACTTCCAGATTTGAACTTCATTTATTAATTTATTACTGCATTTTTCCATAAATAGTCTTACTAGCAAATTTCTGCGTAGGCTGGTGGGTCTACTTGAGCAGACCAAAAAGCCATTAAATTGAAACTTACTTGATCGAGATCAGTACGCCAAATCCTCACTTTAATGAACTTTCGCATTATTGGAAATTTAACCTGTGCAAGAAACAAGTTGGCCAACATGGGGAAATTTGCCCTTTTCTCCACTATAGTGTGATCTCTGATTTGGTATATTTAGTTAGGGGGGTCTGGGGGGTGCAGCTCCCCACATTAGGGGGTGTGGGGGCAAACACCCCCACTTAGATGGGTCTGACCTGCTTCAGTGTGTTTGTTTTGTGCTGTTGGGCAACTGGTTCCTTTCCTGGATTAAATTTCAAGTGATGTGAAAGTTCATTAAAGTGAGGATTTGGCATGCTCATCGCGATCATGCAGGTTTCACTTAAATAGTTTTTCTGGTCTACTTAAGTAGATCGTCCATGTGAATAATACAATAGGCCAGCACAAAGTGGTGTGAAATCTACTAATTTATTTATGGGATATAGACAAAAGGTGCCTAAAATAAAAGACCAGACCGGTTTCGGCTAAGTAAAGCCTTCCTCAGTGTAAGTCATATAATACCAAAGTACCATTCTCCATTAAATACATGCACATTGCAACAAGAATCCTTCTCATTGGTTATTTATAATTGTTCATTAAGTCTAGGTGAAAACAAACCTCCCAATTTAATAATCCACTTTTCTTCTTTGTTGTTCAGAATGGAATACCAGCCAATTTTATTACATCTGTCACCTATAATTCTATCTATAATGACAAATTTAAAACCTGCAGTTTTGTGTGTAAGGAAATGTTTATATAAGGCACTAGATTGTCTTCTATTTCTTATATCACTGAAGTGTTCTGTCATTCATAGTCTCAATGGTCGGGATGTCTGTCCAATATAAAAAGCAGAGCAAGAGCAGGTGGCCAGATAAATGAACCAGTCTGTGTTGCAGTTAGCTAAAAACTTAATGTCAAATACAATCTGTGTATTTTAGCTGGAAAATTGTTTGGATCTAATTACTTTGGAACAGTATGCACAATGTCAATAAGAGACACAACCATATAGAGGCTCACCCATGATTGTGTGTTGTCGTTTATGCCATCATGTTCCTGCCAACGTTTGTAGTCGCTAAAATGTGAACCTAATGTTTTACCTCTATGAAAGGAAAATAAACATTTGTGAGTTAAAATGTTGGACAACTTGGGATCAGCTACCAAGATATTCCAATGTCGATTAATAATTTACATCAATATGTTGGTGTTACGTCCATATGTAGTCAAAAAAACGAATATCTGGACCCGCCCAGTTGTTCCTTCTCCTTATAGGTCAATAGATTGTTCCTGTCCTGAGTAGATGCCCAGTTGCTTGCAGTTAGAACACTGCCTAACTTATAGAGTCTAGCCCTAAATCTACCCACCAAATCTTCTCTATAATGTTTATAATTGTCTGGATTGGAACAGATATATCTCATATGAAGAAACTGTGATTTTGGAATGTTCCTTATAATGTGAGGGGGATGAAAGCTGGTTGCATGCAGTAGTGAATTATGTTGAGGGTATTTGCAATATACCTGGCTATCCAAAGTATGATCAATGTTCCTGGTCACCAGAACATCCAGAAACATTATCTGTTGTACATGGTAATTTACTGTAAAATGTTTACCCCATTTGTTGCCGTTTAAATAGTCAACAAATTATGTTAAATAATCACTATCCACCCTCCACACAATCCAACAATCATCTAGATAGCGTCTCCATATGTCTATTTCCTCCAGATATATATTATGGCTAGGGTCATAAATTAACTGTTCTTCCAAAAAGGCCATAAATAGATCAGCATAAATCGGGTGAAAGAGACCCCCATAGCCGTGTCTTGCAACTGCAAAAAACATCTGCCATGATAACAGAAAATATTTTTAGTAAGGACATGTTCAGCTAAACAACCAAGGAAGGTGTTGAAACCTGGTGGATATAGTTCAGAGCTATCTAACCATTATTGTAAAGCCTGTAAACCCACCCAATGGGGGATGTTGCCATATAATGCTGCCACGTCAAGAGTGCATAATAGCCACCCAGGCTCTAATTCCATATCAGAAATAATATGCAAAAACTGCATGGTATCCTGTATCTGTGATCTTACACATGTTAATAAGGATTTTAAATATTTGGTCAGAAACTGTGAAAGTGGTTCAGTGATTGAACCTTTACCTGAAACAATTGGTCTGCCTGGTGGATTATCCAAATTCTTATGAATTTTGGGTAATAAATATAGATGTTGGTGATGAGGGTCAGGCACAGTAAGATGGTGTAAAGCCGAGTTAGTGATAATACCTTTCTCTTTGGCATCATGAAGAAATTTGCCGATTTGTTGTTTAAATCTATGACTAGGGTCCAGGGGCGCATATATCGCCCATCATTTAATTGTCTTTCCACTTCCCCATGATATTTC